>NC_084548.2:58557500-58665000 GCF_033978685.3 Nerophis lumbriciformis
ACATGCTCATATTTTTCATTTTCATACTTTTCAGTTGGCCAACATTTCTAAAAATCCCTTTTTTGTATTAGCCTTAAGTAATATTCTAATTTTGTGACACACGGAATTTTGGATTTTCATTTGTTGCCACTTCAAATCATCAAAATTAAATGAAATAAACATTTGAATGCATCAGTCTGTGTGCAATGAATAAATATAATGTACAAGTTACACCTTTTGAATGCAATTACTGAAATAAATCAAGTTTTTCAAAATATTCTAATTTACTGGCTTTTACCTGTATGTATATATATATATATATATATATATATATATATATATATATATATATGTGTGTGTGTGTGTGTGTGTGTGTGTGTGTGTGTGTATATATATATATATATATATATATATATACATATATATATATATATATATATATATACAAACCCCGTTTCCATATGAGTTGGGAAATTGTGTTAGATGTAAATATAAACGGAATACAATGATTTGCAAATCCTTTTCAACCCATATTCAATTGAATGCACTACAAAGACAAGATATTTGATGTTCAAACTCATAAACTTTATTTTTTTTTGCATATAATAATTAACTTAGAATTTCATGGCTGCAACATGTGCCAAAGTAGTTGGGAAAGGGCATGTTCACCACTGTGTTACATGGCCTTTCCTTTTAACATCACTCAGTAAACGTTTGGGAATTGAGGAGACACATTTTTTAAGCTTCTCAGGTGGAATTCTTTCCCATTCTTGCTTTATGTACAGCTTAAGTTACCCATGTCTTGGGCACTAATACACCCCCATACCATCACAGATGCTGGCTTTTCAACTTTGCGCCTATAACAATCCGGATGGTTCTTTTCCTCTTTGGTCCGGAGAACACGACGTCCACAGTTTCCAAAAACAATTTGAAATGTGGACTCGTCAGACCACAGAACACTTTTCCACTTTGTATCAGTCCATCTTAGATGAGCTCAGGCCCAGCGAAGCCGACGGCGTTTCTGGGTGTTGTTGATAAACGGTTTTCGCCTTGCATAGGAGAGTTTTAACTTGCACTTACAGATGTAGCGACCAACTGTAGTTACTGACAGTGGGTTTCTGAAGCGTTCCTGAGCCCATGTGGTGATATCCTTTACACACTGATGTCGCTTGTTGATGCAGTACAGCCTGAGGGATCGAAGGTCACGGGCAGTGATTTCTCCAGATTCTCTGAACCCTTTGATGATATTACGGACCATAGATGGTGAAATCCCTAAATTCCTTGCAAAAGTTGGTTGAGAAAGTTTTTTCTTAAACTGTTCTACAATTTGCTCACACATTTGTTGACAAAGTGGTGACCCTCGCCCCTACCTTGTTTGTGAATGACTGAGCATTTCATGGAATCTGCTTTTATACCCAATCATGGCACCCACCTGTTCCCAATTTGCCTGTTCACCTGTGGGATGTTTCAAATAAGTGTTTGAAGACCATATCAACAACACTATCAGTATTTATTGCCACCTTTCCCAACTTCTTTGTCACGTGTTGCTGGCATCAAATTTCAAAAGTTAATGATTATTTGCAAAAAAAAAAGTTTATCAGTTTGAACATCAAATGTTGTCTTTGTAGCATATTCAACTGAATATGGGTTGAAAATGATTTGCAAATCATTGTATTCCGTTTATATTTACATCTAACACAATTTCCCAACTCATATGGAAAAGGGGTTTGTATATATATATATATATATATATATATATATATATATATATATATATATATATATATATATATATATATATATATATATATATATATATATATATATATGTATGTGTGGGAAAAAATCACAAGACTATTTCATCTCTACAGGCCTGTTTCATGAGGGGGGGTACCCTCAATCATCAGGAGATTTTAATGGGAGCATTCGCATACCATGGTTTATATAGGGCACAGAGTGGGTGGGTACAGGCTGGCCTAGGGGCGTGATGATTGGCTCATGTGTTACCTAGGAGGTGTTTCCGTCTATGGCGGCATGTTGTTACAATTTCGCTGCGCTTGTTGAGGGATGACAGGTCTGGACGGTAAATAATAAACAGTTTCTCTTTCAAGCATAGGTTGCATCTTTTATTACCACTATTGTAAGGTGTGCTGGATGCAAGAATTTGCCATGTTATTGAATATTCAACATTATTGTCTTTGAGGTCCCAAATGTGTTTTCTGAGTTCTGTGGTATTTCGCAGGTTTTTGTTCCTGAAAGAAGCCTTGTGATTGTTCCATCTGGTTTTGAATTCTCCCTCGGTTAATCCTACATATGTGTCGGATGTGTTAATGTCCTTGCGTATTACCTTAGATTGGTAGACAACTGATGTTTGTAAGCACCCCCCGTTGAGAGGGCAATCAGGTTTCTTTTGACAGTTACATCCTCTCCAGCTGGGATTCGATTCCAACACTCATGTTTTTACATATTCTAACAGATATCATTTTCAAAGTAAAAGCGGGGATACTACGGTGTCTGGCTAAAGTACATGGTACAACGAGGACTGAAATTTACAGAAATATCTACGCAAGTATCACACCAAAGCGGAGGCAAAAAGTGCTTGATCATGCACTATACAGTACAACATAGTACAGTATTTTTTACAGGCCACTCCGAAGTCCTGTCTCTCAATCGCTACTTCCGGTTTTAGTGTCAGAATATTAAACATCGGTCTGTTTTTTGTTTCTGTTGATGTGTGCGTAGGGATGTCTGTTGATGTCAGCCCTCGTTGTGCCATGTTTAACATCATTGCTGTGTAGGGCTCCACCTATTATCTAACACTAATTATCCCCGATTTTACTTTAAAAAATAAAACTTCCGGCGTCTTCAACTGAAAAATAACATCCGTTTTTGTCTGTTCTTCCGTTTTTATCTATGGGGATGTTAATTTTTGTTTGCCCGTTTACTCCCCAGCCTGCTTCTTCTTTGTTAATTTTGGCCGACGGCACCATGCGCAATAACAGTAGCTCTTAACTTGACTCAGCAGCACCACCTGTCGTTGTAGAGTGAATTACGGGTGCTCTGAGTGCAAGTATGTGGATCGCGCAACGCGGAAAATTACTGCCTAAGGTTTAACTTAAAGAAAAATGTATTTATACTTGCAAATGTTTTTTTTTTTTTACCTGGGAATCGTTGGGCATGAGTGAAAACATTTTTGTGTGGTTGTGGAGTTTTGGCGGTAATTCCACTCCATAAAAATTCAAAGACAGGACTGTGGACTGGCCTGTAAGAAAAGCTGTACTATAGAGTTGCACAATGTGTGATCAAATCCCTTTTTGCGTTTACTTTTGTGTGATATGTGCTTCATGAAGTTTTGCACTTGTTGTGTTTTTTGTGTGTTTTTTGTTTGTTTTTATTATATTTGGATATATTTGCTTGGTTTGTGTGATATCCATTAAATAAGACTAATTGTTGAAGGGGGCAGGAAAATATAAGATTTTTCTTCATCCTGCTCCTTCTCAGGCATTGGTGTGTAAATGTGTGTTTAGTTTCTGAGGTTTAATTGTCTATCGATCAAAGATGCACATCAATGAAGGAGATAAATTTAAAAAAAGAAAGAAAAAAATGAAAATGAGATATCCGTAGATGTAAAAGCCTTGTTGTGCCATTTCTAAAATAATTTCTGTGTAAGGCTCCAAATACATTTAAGCGAGGCACACAGGTACTGTAGTATGCCTGCTTTTACTTTGAAAATATAACTTCCGGTGTCAGATTATGAAAAAACATCCGTTTTGGTCTGTTTTTCCGTTTCTGTTTAATGGAGATTTTCATTTTTCTTTTTTGAAAAATAAAATCTATCTTTTATATTTAGTTACTGCTTTTCAACACCAAAAAATAAGATTGATTTATTTTTCACTTTTTGTATTTTATAATGAAATGTAAATAAACCAGTCGTTTTTTCTTTTTCAATTTCCATGTATAAAAACAAAATTCAGTGACCAGTCATGATACACTGCCGTCTCCCTGATCATGACGTCACACTTATTGCGGAAGTGTAATTATTTTTTATCATGTTGAACGTTTGAGCATAAAATTAAATAAAAAATGTATGCATACAGTTACAATAAAAAATGCATAGTTTTAGCAACATTTAAGATTAAACTGTTTTTGGGTGTGTGACACTTGTCTATGAAATGTTCGTATTTCCGATTGTGTCATGACGAAATAGTTCAATTACGCTGCCAGGTGTTGTACTGTTATTTAAAACAGGTGTGTTACTCACCTGGGAGTGGTCGTTAGATGATTAGGTCACGCACGGTGGCTGTTAAAGAAGTAAGAATGTCAAGCAAATTACTATTTTAAGGCAAGTTTAGCCTAAACAGTTTAGCCAGCGGGTCGGTCATGTTTGCCTGACTCCTCTTCGTGTTCGCTTGTGCACTTTCGCCAAAAACTGTTACAAAAAATCTAACTTTGTAAAAAGTTGTGCTCGCGGCTATAGAAAGTCTATTGTGGTGTTCATCGGGTTGCTCTTGATTTTTTTTCATGTCAAACAGACGAGACGAGTGGCAGTGAGAAAGAAAAGTGGAACAGACTCCACCCAGAAACGAGAGCCAGCCGACGCCATAAAAATGAGCGGTTCCCACCCCCGGCTCCACCAGAGCGCCGCGCCCGCTCCCAACGCTCCCTCCTCCGACAAGGACGCAGAGATGCCCGCCACGGAGAAAGACCTGGCCGAGGACGCGCCGTGGAAGAAGATCCAGCAAAACACTTTCACTCGTTGGTGCAACGAACACCTAAAATGCGTCAACAAGCGCCTCGGCAACTTGCAGACGGACCTGAGCGACGGTCTGCGGCTTATCGGGCTTCTGGAGGTCCTGTCCCAGAAGAAGATGTTCCGAAAGTACAACCAGAGGCCCACCTTCCGCCAGATGCAGCTGGAGAATGTGTCCGTGGCATTGGAGTTCCTGGATAAGGAAAACATCAAGCTGGTGTCAATAGGTGAGTGCCATGATTGCGTTTTACACGTTTTTGCACCAACAAAAACATGGTGGCCAGTAGGAGTTTGGCCTGAACTTGGTATCATCGAGTAACACCATTGACTGAACATTTGTCATTGTGGAGTGAAAAAGCTCCTGTTGTGTGTTTCGACAAGTGTGCATTACTTTTGTCCCCTCCTCCTCTCCACATTGAAGGCTTTGATTTGGGAGGAAAGAGGGGGCCTCCGTTTTTCCAGGCTGGGCCCGGGAACTTGGACAAACTTTCTTGATCCCCAGGGGAAATTGTTTGACACAGTAGCTCAATTACAAGCAAAAAGGCTCACTAAGAACGAGAAAAGAGGAAAATTAAAACAGCAATTCCAACTATATACAAAAGGGATGGTGTATAATGAAACAGAATGGGTACACAGTTACAAATTAAGCAACGTGACATAATTACAAAAACTCTTTAAAAGGGAACTGTACTTTTTTCTTTTACAATTTTGCCTCTAATTTACAATCCTTTTTGAGAGACAAGAACACCCTTTTCCCCCCCTAATACATTCTAACTCGTAAATAAACGTTCGCCAATGGGAGCCTTGACGTCATTGTCTATTTCGAACATTAAACCCAATAAATAACCATCCAAAAAGCTGCGACAATACTCTATTTACATTTTGTCAGCTAAATATCAACCAAGTATTAGTGATATTATAAGCCAAGGCTATTCAACTACATAATGAAAGGGCCGCAGTATCAAGAGCCCTAAGGGCTCAGGGGACGGACATCGAAATTTGGATGATTGGTCAGAAAGTGCGACTGCGTTTACTTAATTACCAAGTAAAAGCATTGGATTTCAATACATTCATAATTCGTGTGCAGTTGGCTAACAGCATGAAGAAACAGAAGCTCGATAAGTTTTGAGAATTGATGTTCCTCCTTTTGAATTGTTTTACTTCTTTACACTTCATCCTTCATTTAGGTTTGTAAGATTAAAGCTAAACACAAAATAAACATTAAAAAAGTATAACGTCCATTTTGTATTTTACATAAATCAAGTGGGTTTAGTGTTAATACATTCACACAAACTACAGATGTTTACACATCTAGGAATTAAACAAATCCGCAGCAAACATTGCACACAATGTATGTGGCTCAACACAATTAAACTTAAGGTGTGGCGTTACCAACCTCTACTGGTCAAATTCAGTGCTACATGTATTAAATGAGCTTTGATCGCCAGAGAGTTACTCAGCCAAAATACAATACGTTTACTACAATGCATTCATACTTTGTTGTCCAGTCGCTGTTAAAGTCCAACTTTCGCCTTTTTTTTTTCTTTTTTCTCAGCGTCGATAGTGCCAGTTTTGGTTTAATGAGTCGTCTTCTTCTACTCACCCAATACTGCTTAATTGCGACATGTGCCTCGCTGTTGTCCCCGGCGGGGTGGCGGGAGCACTGCATACATGAGCAACCCTAGTTTGAATGGTTTCATCAAGCCTATTTGGGTGATGTTTGGGGGGCCAAATTAAAAGCTTTGGCAGGCCGGCGGTTAAATAGGCCTGTTCTAAGCGCTAACGTTAATGACTTATGTGGCGCATTGATGAGAGAGAGAGAGGCAACATCCTTATGCTGCTGTATTGACATGGGTTGATGAGCTGCTTTCTCACCTCTGAGCTTGTGAAAGTTAATTTTACTTCAAAAATTATGCCTCTCACCTTGGTAGTAAAATGATGTGGACATAAACTGAGAAGTTGATACCCTAAAAAAGCCAATTTAGACCCGGAGATGGCAAGAAAGACGCCAAAAGATGCTTCATTCCACCCTCCTTTTTGTTCGCGATAATTAGGAGTTATTCTTTATCCAAAATGGCTTATATAATTTTATCAGTCGCTTTCCCAGTGAGCGCAGACATTGTACAGTAAGTTATGTTTTATTGACTCAAAAGTCTGTTAAAGTGAACGTTGTGACATGTTTTTGAAATTAACGCACCACCATATGCTCAAAATGAGCAAAATGCATTATTACATATTATGAATGTTACTACATGACAAATATACTCACAGCATTTATATTAAACCTTGATGGATGTTTTTTTTTTTTTTTTTAAGCGATTTATAGGCAGTATGAAATTACTCCATTGTAAACTGACTTGCTCACATTTATTTACGAGTTAGAATGTATGAAAGGAAGAAGCATGTTCTTCACTTAGATAAGGATTGTGAATGATGGACAAAATTCCCCCGAAAAAGTGCAGTTCCCCTTTAGGTCCAGTCTTTTGGGAGTCATCATTTACCATTTTGCGCTTTAAATATTTAAAAATATTTTCTTAATTTTCTTGCCTAAATTAAGCTTTAATTGTCTATAGGCTTGGGCAATGCAGCCTAAAATCTATATTGCAATATACCACAATATATTTGGTTTTTAACTAATAGTTGTGCCTCACTGTAGTGAGACATCGTGACGTCAAGGTTTTCTTTGTTGTATATTTGTGTTTACTTACATACATGGGTACAGAAGCTCCCACATACATGTACATACATACATATATGCATACATAGTCGTTAAGTGAATTATATTTATATAGCACTTTTCTCTAGTGACTCAAAGTGCTTTTAAACAGTAAAACCTATTTAAGTTCAATTTAAACCAGTGTGGGTGGCATTGGGAGCAGGTGGGTGAAGTGTCTTGCCCAAGGACACAACAGCAGTGCCTAGAACCCAGAACCCTCAAGTTGCAGACACGGCCGTTCTACCAACCGAGCTTTATTGAAGGGGCTGCTTTCAACTTGCCCACAGTTAACATTTTTTAAAGGAAAAAAAATAACACCGGCGGTTTGTTTCCAATAGTGGTTTACCAGAACAAATTGGCTAACTAACTTTTCTTACCTGTTGGTACCTGTTTTGTGTATTTGGGATCTGTATACGCCTAGAAAATTAGAAGGAATATTTATAAAATCTTCCATTCCTTCATACTTCAAATGAGCCATTTTGAAGTTTTCCCAACTGTGACATAGGCGGATATCTCCAAATATTGTAGAAATTTACCCAAAGTGCTTTGTGCTGTAGTCAACAAGTCCTCTTGTTGTTGGGCAGACTGGCTCGCACATGCATCGTCAGCAGTTGCCATTTGTAATACAAGGTAGCGTGTAGTTAAAACTTAGATCTGTCCGGTGACTCTATATGGAGGTGTTAGAAACTACAACATGGATGGCGGGGAGAAGACTCAGTCGTAGTGGAGGCACGTAAAAAGACCTCCCACAAAACGGGGCATTCTCAAGAGCTGGGCAGAAGCTTGAAGATGGTTTGTAAAGCATAATCTATGTAACATTTTAAACAAAACAGTCGACCACAAGGAAGTGTTTTAATTATAGAAAAAAAATCATGGCCCATTTATACATATTACAGTGCAGTATTTGTCCCATTTGTTTGTTGTCGTGATCGATAAAGATCCACTACGTGGAGCCTCCGTTTCCGAGTTAAGGTTTAACAACGCTAATGGGTGGCTAAACGTTTTGATGTAATTCCTTGTCAGCCTCTGCCTCATCAATAACTCATCTTGGCATTGGTGAGACTTTGACTCGATTGATGCGATGCGATTCAGGCTACTGAGACTGACAGCTGTCTGGGCAAAGTGTAGAGTAGGGCTGGGCAATAAAAACAATATCAATATATATTGCGATAGACATATAATCGATATAAAAATGCGTTTTCTTTTTTCCGGAAGAAAACGGAAGTATGTAAGCAAGGTTGGTTGCATGAACAAAGGCACTCGCTCTCTGGTAACAGAGCAATGCAGGAAGTGATCTCTGATCAGTGGGAGTGACACGCTAACAGCCAATCAGGTATCAACTATCAAGTTTGGTGGATTGTTTGCATGGAGTGAGAAGACAGTCAAAATAAGGTACCGTATTTTTCGTAGTACAAGTCGCACCGGAGTATAAGTCGCACCTGCCGAAAATGCATAATAAAGAAGGAAAAAAACATATATAAATCGCACTGGAGCCCGGCCAAGCTATGAAAAAAAACTGCGACTTATAGTCGGAAAAATACGGTATTTGTGAATAAAAGAGGAAAAGTCACCTGGACAGGTTTTTGGATTTTTCAAAGGGGACCGTAGTCTGTAAATGATGCAAGTCAAGACCGGCAATATCTCATCACCTTAGCCGCGCTCAACCTTTAGAGCACAGCTGTAACTTCCTAGCACTAAACCTGCAGAAAATAGTTCTTCTCAGGTTTCACTGTTTACATTTTCAAACGTTGCACTTTGAAGCATTTCTTACATATTTCTTATTTTTGCACCTTTATTTTAATTAACAGCTTGTTAAGTGTACAATGTGATTTTAATATTTTGTTCACGTCTGGGTGTTTTCTATGCTTGCGTTGACATACAGGTAAAAGCCAGTAAATTAGAATATTTTGAAAAACTTGATTTATTTCAGTAATTGCATTCAAAAGGTGTAACTTGTACATTATATTTATTCATTGCACACAGACTGATGCATTCAAATGTTTATTTCATTTAATTTTGATGATTTGAAGTGGCAACAAATGAAAATCCAAAATTCCGTGTGTCACAAAATTAGAATATTACTTAAGGCTAATACAAAAAAGGGATTTTTAGAAATGTTGGCCAACTGAAAAGTATGAAAATGAAAAATATGAGCATGTACAATACTCAATACTTGGTTGGAGCTCCTTTTGCCTCAATTACTGCGTTAATGCGGCGTGGCATGGAGTCGATGAGTTTCTGGCACTGCTCAGGTGTTATGAGAGCCCAGGTTGCTCTGATAGTGGCCTTCAACTCTTCTGCGTTTTTGGGTCTGGCATTCTGCATCTTCCTTTTCACAATACCCCACAGATTTTCTATGGGGCTAAGGTCAGGGGAGTTGGCGGGCCAATTTAGAACAGAAATACCATGGTCCGTAAACCAGGCACGGGTAGATTTTGCGCTGTGTGCAGGCGCCAAGTCCTGTTGGAACTTGAAATCTCCATCTCCATAGAGCAGGTCAGCAGCAGGAAGCATGAAGTGCTCTAAAACTTGCTAGTAGACGGCTGCGTTGACCCTGGATCTCAGGAAACAGAGTGGACCGACACCAGCAGATGACATGGCACCCCAAACCATCACTGATGGTGGAAACTTTACACTAGACTTCAGGCAACGTGGATCCTGTGCCTCTCCTGTCTTCCTCCAGACTCTGGGACCTCGATTTCCAAAGGAAATGCAAAATTTGCATGGTTGGGTGATGGTAGTAAATGTTGTTTTATACTCTATAAAAATATTTGATTTATTAATATACCTACCTCACTGAAATTCCTTCACCGTAGTCATGCCCGGAACCAATTACCTGCGATAAAGGAGGGCCGACTAGTTCGGCCCCTCCTAGCAGGGAGGCAATGGTGGAGGAACACACAGGCCTATTGTCTGGTCATGTCGTGCAGCGGGCTGGGGCGCCATGGTGTCACAACACTGGCTCCTGCTCGGTGACATCAAACTGGCTTGAATGGACGTTTCTCGGAAACAAGAGACTTGATGCTGGGACATGTTGGCGTCAGAGTTGGTTTTCTACGTCATTCGGTGAATACTATGTTCCCCGAGTGGCGGCGACTTCGGTCTATAGCAAGAGAGTAGTAGTGTCATAAATAGTGGCCACTTGTATAATGCCATTTATTTTGCATCACAGAAAAGTGTTTTTTTTTTTTTTACTACGTATAACGTGTATCAAAATGTGCTGCAATGATGCATGTTGATAAAGGAGTCAATTCTTATTTGTTCACTCTTTTAGGATAAACTTGATGCTGTAGGAATTGTTTTATTGTTATGAATTACTTAACTTGTATATCTATTTGTGTTTTTTATAGTTAAGACCGCACTAGAGTTGCAAAGTATCGATTCAGGGTTCTTGATCTTTTTGACCTCGGGGCCCAACTTTTCCACTCAAATATTAACACTGAATTGGCAATCTTGATTTTGATCGTATTCAATAATTATATCTAACCTACTTACAGTTTAGTCTTGTCAACTGATGTGAAAGCATGTGATATTTTAAATATTATTATTATTAAGGCTTAGGTCAGGCTGATTACAAAAATAAATACTAATCAAATATCTGCAAAAGAAGACTCATAAAAACGTATTGAAAAAAATTACGTACAATGACGCAGTGCTAAATAAAAATTAATTCATACTAACTATTAACATGTTTCCTAAACTTTCAAAATGAAAATGCAGCTTTGCCACTTTAGTCGTACTTTTTGCACTTAAAGAAGTTTGTTTGAAAGTGTCATTACTGCCACAAGTGGAGGAAAAGTGTATTACAAAGGAGTACTGCTGCGGCCAATACAGACCACAGCTAAGAAACATATATCTTGGCGGCCCTCTAGGTGGTGCTTGTGGCCCAGCCATATGGCTAGGAAACATTGATATAGATGATGGTAGGAATCTTTGGGGACTTAATGATTCGATCCGGTTCCTGAGTTGACTATTTGATTCAGAATATATTCTCGTGACGTATTATTTGGTATAATATTTATCTTTCTAACCATTTTCTACCGCTTGTCCCTTTTGGGGTCGCGGGTGATAATGAAACATTTTCAAAGCAGGTTACAGGTTAGAAAAGCTCCCTTTGGTTGCATGAAGATGGTCTAAAAACATTTTTAAACTATTTCCTTTTTTTTTTTTTTTTTTTTTTTTTTTTTTTTTAATGAATTGTGAAAATTATGAATCTCTTTAGAATCTCAATGAATACAATTTGAATATGAATCGATTTTCTTCTGCCCATCTAGATGAATAAATTATATTCACATTGTGATAATGCATGTTGATACATTGTGTCCTGCAAATTTGACTGCGACAAGCGAACGACCACGTTCTCAACGCAATGTAGCATCCTCATGAGCGAGCTAGCGGCTAGCGAACCTGACTCGTCCCCATGGCGGCGAATAAACTTTCTTACAAGTAATATCACCAGAGGACGTGGAATAGCGAAGCATGCTACATCATACACGTAGGGTACTGTAAGCCAGTGTTTCTTAACCAAGCGCCCTCTTGCAGGCTGTCAAATGTTTCTCATTTGCAGTCCGTATAGCAGTACTCCAATGTATGCACTTCTCTACCACCTGTGGCTGTAATGACTATCTCAAACCGAAGAAATCTGTTTAAGGGCAAAAATTATGACTAAAGCGGTGAAGCTGTATTTTCATTTGCACTTACATTTTATTGACAGTTTAAGAAACACATTTTATTATTAATCTATTTAAATGTATTATTTTAACACTGCCTATGTGCATTTAAATGTTCTTATATTTTACAGTATATTTGACAAGTACCGGTACTTTTTATTGTGATCAGCCTGTCCTAAGCCTTGATGATGATCTTTAACGCATTCTAACCCATTTGACAAGGTTTATCCTGTTAATCATATCTAACCTACAGTATTTACAGTTTAAGAGTAAGATGACGAATTCTGTGTTAATATTTGAGTGGGCCCCAGGCACCGCTGTAGTGAAAACGTTGGGCCCCAAGGTCCAAAAGGTTAAACGGCTGCTGTAAGCCATGCTAATTGCTAAGCTCTTGAATGTTGACGGGTGGGTGGATCAACACAAATCAACATAACGATACAAAGCAATCATTATATTGTTTGATAATACAGTAATTGGATCAACATTTCTTTTTTAGATTTTTAATGTTTTTGTTGTTTACAAACTTAGTAAAAAAAAAAAAAAAAAGTCCCTGCACGTATGAAGGCTTTAAAAGTTAAAAGCCAAATAATTCCAATCAGTGCCAATGGTAGTTTTTTGCTTATGTCTACTTATTTTGCACTGATTTTTTCTGCTGAAAATTTGAAATTTAATGTGAAGCGTTGTATAAATATAATTCATTTATGAATTGTAACACTGCCGTCCTGTGTTTTGTCTGAATATAATTATCAAATATATCAGTCAGTGATGTTACTACAGAAAGTAAGTAGATATTAACTGTAAATGTTGCAATATTTTGCCGTAGGCCGATACGTCAGCAGCTAAATTAGGAGCCTTTGTAACCCATTTAGGTGTTTATTATTTGTAAGCCGAATAATATATCAGCAGGCTGCAATATGAATTTGAGGCCGTATTGCCCATCTCTATTCCGCATACACGTCATCAGACAGCAATTGACGAATAAAAAGCAATTGGTCGTGTAGGTCGTTGGTTCATGCCACACGCCCCCACAAACCTTTGAAGAATATGGTTAATAATGCAGTAATACCTCAGGGTACGGGTTACATTGGTCTGTGACACAGCCCAGACCTTGAAAAACTTGTATGGAAAACAATGTTGCCCAATGAAATGAATTAAAAAAATAAATAAAAATGTAAACTGTCCCCGCTCCCCCCAAAAAATCAATTTTAACATGTAACATGCCTTTTTTAAAAGGAAAAATAAACTTTTAGATAACATGGTACAACAATAGAATGATTCAAACAAGTACAGTAGTTTGATGTTAATATTGTACAGTTTTCACCTTGGAGAGTGGACTTCCTCACAGCTGTTTCTCTGGCAAACACACCATCAGCACCATCTCCATATTTTAATGGATGAATGTTCAGACACTTTAACCTCCTCTGCCGGTGTTATGGACTCGTTCTGCTTCAGTATGGTGCAGACTAGCCGTGTCACGCTCCACCGGCTGCACCAAGTTCATCGTTTTGATGATTTCATTCTGTAATTCAATAAACATCAACCACTTCTTCTCAGCACTGCCCTTCACACTCACCTTCTTCACAACCATGCTTGGAAAAACTAAGTTATATGTCTATCTCTAGCTATAAGCTAATGCTAGCGAGTAAAAGCGGATGTTTTGGTCGGATCTTACGGGGATCACTGACATTCACTACGCCAACTAGTGGCGGGGAGGCTTTTAATCCCAATTTTTGTTAGCAACTTAAAGCAAGTGTAGGGGTGCTGGAAAACAGCAATCGGATCATGATCATTTATTACTATTCTGAATCGATTAAAAATATTAATTGATTAATAAATAAATAAAATAATTCAGCATCTAATTTGTTGTGTGTGTATAGAATGGAGTCTGAAACCTGTTATTTGTATTATTTTATTTGTTTAATTAGTGAAAATCTGATGGAATTGTACATTTTTGAATAAACACGATTAAAGATACGGGCAATCAGCAGGTATCTCCTAATGTAGCTGATAATATAATTTGTAACTGACACTGAAAATGTAGCAGAAGATGGATGATCTGTTAGTCATTTTAAAAGTTAATCTAAAGCAGATGTCCTGGTTGTAAATTTGAACTGTCCTAAGTTGCACTCCAGCCCCATAGGTGGCGGTATTCCAATTTGACAACTGCCCACATGAATATCTGCATTACACCAATGGTCTGTGCATCATACTTTCACAAAGCCAAACATGTTTCTGTGAGTTATGTTTTGTTCTTGGCTGAGGAAATTCTCACCTGGTCAGTCACATGGTGCGGTTCTACAGCAGTCCACCCTGCATCTCTTGCTCTGTCTACAACATCTGTGGGGAGGGGGAGCAGGAATAGGTTGGTGACTGGAGCAGCTGTGAATCAGACGCAAGTGACATCCCTGAGGGGAATGTCTGGCTCATGTTGTGGTTTCCATGTGCATGCAAACGCTTTCCAGCAGGTGAGACTGCACGCTCTTCCACTCCAACCTGGACATGGTTGATATTATAGCTGCAAACCCTTGGTGCAAAACCACTTCAAGGACCCTGGCAGTGTCTAATCAGTGTTCATTTCCAAAGATGTCCGGCCCATTAATGTATCAGTTTTCTCCCACGCCTCGAATGTGTCACTGGTAGGTCTTTAGGGCGTTAATACCACCTCACTCACCCTCATCCCGCTTCTCCTTTTTTGGCTCGTCTAATCTGCAGATCAGAAGCCTGCTCTGCTCGTACTTCCTCCTTCCATTGCAGAGAATGGACACACCCTTGCAGCCACAATTTAGCACAGACCTGCCATCACAGCTCAGCACGATGCTTGAGGTCCCCCTCCGTTTTTCACCACCGTCCTACTTGTCAACTTGGTGTGCCTTTCATATCTTTGTTTGCTCTCAAAGTATTGATCATACAGCCCAGTCAGGAGTTCACACAATCAAGTCAATGTGAAACTTTTTTTTTCTTTCTTTTTTTAAGCTACTGCACTTTAAACTAGCGGTGCACAAAAAATCAATTCACATCCAAATTGTGATTCTTATTCATTCAAATTTTAAATCGATTCATAAAGTTAAGTCCCAACGATAGTCTCACACACTAGGTGTGGTGAAATGTTAAAATGTGTCTTTAAATTTTAAAACAATGTTTTTAGGTCATCATTTTGCAACCAAAATGAGCTGTTCTAACCTGTTTGGTATAATTGTATTGAAACTTTTTCAAATACATTGCGAGAATCTGTTTACTTTGAGAATCATGTTGAATCGAGATGCAAATTGTCACCCCAGGAATTGGACCGAATCTTTGGATGCCCAAATATTCACACCCCTATTAAACACCAAACATTGCCATGCACTGATTGTTTTTTTAATTACCTTCACTTCCAGTTAAGCAGATACCTAAAACTTTTTGAGACTCAAGACCGATAATTTATATTTATTTCAGATTTAGATCTAACTTTAGTAGTGCACACCTTTCTTTAGCAGCAGACATCTGTCGTTCCAGGTGACTGATTAGGGTTGATGTATTGAAGTGTAATATTTTTACCCCCCACCTTGCAGAGTGTCTGCAGAACATTTTGGTGCAAATGGCACACAAAATGTATTTGAAACAGTAAAGGAGTCCCGTTACGCCATGTTCGTGTCCAATGAACTCCGAAGTGAGGGGCGCTTTTATTTGTTCACCCTTACATCCGCAGTTCAAGTAATCTCTCCTCATTGGAGCCCTATTTTCTAAAATAAAGTTGGTAATCAGAGCTATTTTTTAAGGTTATTGGATTTATTAGAATAACGTCACAATTCGTCACATCGGCCTGAAAATTATTTGTGCACCTTTTTAGCTGTCAAATTGACTGATTTATTGCATCTTGAAATTGTTTGAGGTGTAGATAAAAAAACAAAAAAACACCAGTTTGAAGTTGATCGATAGCAGTAGCAACATTTTTCTTATTTGTGGACATGTTTTGATTAAAAAACGCAACATTAGCAAGAGCTCATGAGTAGGGGTGTGCTGACTTTTCTTTTTTTTTTTTTTTTTTACTTCACAGTACTGGCTGAGTATTATTTTATGGTGTGGAATGTTAGCGGTTTGATTAAGTGAAATTAGAACACTGGTAGTTATGATAGACGTTAACATGTATTTACAGTCTAGAATGCTATGCTGTTTTTTAATACAAGTCGAGTGTTTTTTTTTTGGTTTAATGATGTTGACTCGTTTGTTACTGGATACTTTCTAATATATACAAAATCTCAGAAGCAGGGTAAGTAATCTGCAAATAAAATTGACAAATATGCTGTTTTACACTGCAAAAATAAATTATGGCTGTCTAGCTTGTCTGCTTAGCAGTTGTGTAGCTGCTAGCTCCTAGTAGCCTATAGCCTAGCATTTTTACCTTTTTTGTAAACTAGAAGAAATTGTGTGTCTATCGGAGGACATTTAGATAACTGTCCAGCTTTGCAAAGGGAAAGATGCTGCAGGACTGCCTGTATCGCACATGATATCACACAGCTAAAGAAGTGCAGGATTGCTTCTATCGCACATTTTACACGCAAGTCAAGCTAATTCAATACTTGTTAAATCAGTTTGGGGGACCACTACTTTTGAGCCAGGATGTCTACCAGATAATAAACTGCTCTAAGCAACACAATGAGCATCTCTTGTTTGCATCCATCCTCTGCTAGTTTGGAGCCGTAGGACCTGCTTCCATTAGATCAGGGGTGTCCAAAGTGCGGCCCGTAGCTAATTTTTCAATGGCCTGCGGCACAATCGTTGGCATTCTAATGCTAGCATGCTAGCTTTTTTGCTCATTTTGCAGGAATACACCTCAGCATCAAATATTTTCTTACTTGAAGAATGATACCTGTTAGCATTGGTGTTGTTAGGCCTATTTTAGGGGGGCTCAAGCCCCCCTAAATAATTTGGTGTTATATAATTTTTTTTTTTTTTAACAAATACATGCCGACGTATTCATTATAAAGTGGCCCGAATATGAGTTTAAATAAATTATTCACTCAGTTTCCCCTCACTTCATAGCGTACATCACCAAAAATGATTCCCGGGCGTGGCACCGCTGCTGCCCACTGCTCCCCTCACCTCCCAGGGGGTGAACAAGGGGATGGGTCAAATGCAGAGGACAAATTTCACCACACCGTGTGTGTGTGTGTGTGTGTGTGTGTGTGTGTGTGTGTGTGTGTGTGTGTGTGTGTGTGTGTGTGTGTGTGTGTGTGTGTGTGTGTGTGTGTGTGTGTGTGTGTGTGTGTGTGTGTGTGTGTGTGTGTGTGTGTGTGTGTGTGAGACAATCATTGGTACTTTAAGGTAGAGAGCCCCTTTAGTGTGTCTGTATCCAATCCATTCCACTTGTTCATATAGAAAATGCCCACATCACTCAAAATCCAGTCCGCATTTTCTCTGCGACCTACTGGGGCGGCATGGCGTAGTGGGTAGAGCAACCGTGCCAGAAACCTGAGGGTTGCAGGTTCGCTCCCCGCCTCTTACCATCCAAAAATCGCTGCCGTTGTGTCCTTGGGCGGGACACTTCACCCTTTGCCCCCGGTGCCACTCAGACCGGTGAATTGAATGATAGGTGGTGGTCGGAGGGGCCGTTGGCGCAAATTGCAGCCACGCTTCCGTCAGTCTACCCCAGGGCAGCTTTGGCTATGAAAGTAGCTTACCACCACCAGGTGTGAATGTTTGATGGGTTCTACATGTAAAGCGACTTTGGGTACTTAGAAAAGCGCTATATAAATCCCAGTTATTATTATTATTATTATTATTACTACTTGCAGTCCTTGGACTTGTTCATATAGAAAACGCCCACATCACTCCTGTAGAATCTATATAAAGTAATATACATTAGCCCAGTGGTTCTCAAACTTTTTTTGTCATCCCCCACTTTGGACCAGGGGGAGTTTTCAAGCCCCACCTACCCCCATCGCCCCAACAGAACGCTAATGCCAAGCTTAACATTTTCACATTTATTGAACATCAAGTAACATCAAGTTGTATACATTCAAACTCAATAACATAAAATAACATCAAGTTCAATAATAAATAAAATAACTGTGCAGCTGTGGTATAACTTGCATCAAGTTCAATAATAAATAAAATAACTTGCCACAAGTTCAATAATAAATAAAACAAAAGTGTTATAACTTGCATCAAGTTCAATAATAAATCAAAAAAGGTGTTATAAGTTGCATCAAGTTCAATAACAAATCAAATAAAAGTGTTATAACTTGCATCAAGTTCAATAATCAAATAAAAGTGTTATAACTTGCATCAAGTTCAATAATAAATCAAATAACTTGCATCAAGTTCAATAATAAATAAAATAAAAGTGCCACTTTGCAATCTTTGCAAAAAAAAGAGGAGCTATGCATTTGGCAAGACAGGGCAAGTGACAGCACTTTGCCCCAGGAGAGCCACTTTGCTTCACTGTGAAACAGCACGGCTGTATGATCAGCTCCCATTTCCTCACACAGTGCAGAGAACAGTCGCGCTTTCAGTGGTCGTGTTTTGATCAAATTTACCGCGCTCACAACATGATAAAACCTCATTGAGTTCGGGGCCGAGCTGCCTTGACGCGAGTGCTTCCCGGTGAATGACACAGTGTGTCCAATGCTCATTTGGCGCAACCCTCTTTATTAGAGCCTGCAGCCTGTTTCTTGACCCTGCCATGGTCTGTGCGCCATCAGAGCAACAGCCCACAGTTTTCCCATTTAAGGTCGTGTTCTTTGAGGAAACTGTCCATTATCTTGAACAGCTCATCAGCAGTGGCTCTATTTTTTATGTATTTGCAAAACAGCAAATCCTCGCACAGTGACTCGCCATTCACAAAGCGGACGTATGCGATAAATAGGCAGTCTTTATTGTTGTCAGTAGCTTCGTCCACTTGTAAAGCAAAACGACTTTCTTTTAATTTGTCTGAGTTGTTCCTCAAGATCACTTGCAATGTCGCATATACGTCTCGCCACTGCGTCGTTTGACAGTGGGACAGCTTTTAATTTTGCTGCGCTTGTCTCGTCAAATTTGTTCCGCTTAGCCCCGCCCCCATTAGTTACTGTTGCTATGTCTGTCAAACTTTCGCTCCTCCCTAGAAATTTAAAGCCTACAGGAAAAATAAGTAATTTACATTTATTTGTATAGCAGATTTCACAGACAGAATCACAAAGTGAAAATGAAAGCATAGTAAAAAAAAAATATCTAAGAATATAATAAAAAAATAAAAAAAAGTGAAATTTCCTCCCGTTCCTCGCGCCCCACCTGTCATGTCTCTATTCCCCACCAGTGGGGCGCGCCCCACACTTTGAGAAACGCTGCATTAGCCTAATGTTAAAATAATGAAAAAAACATAAATAGATTTGTTTTATTGTATTGTCACATTAATAGCTGTTGTATTATAGGATGGCTTGTTAAACATTTCATAGGATTTTCAGAGGGAGGAAAAACCAAGACATTTAATATAAAATGTAAAATGAATAAATACATAAAAAGAAAAAGAGAAAAAATGGTTAAAAGCCATCGTCCCGGGGAGCATTTCATTTCGTCCCGTGCATTTTTTAAATAATTTCTAAGTCTTTGTTAGCCGTTTGTGAAGTTTTGTGCTCGTGCGCTACGTTCGCTCTCCTGGGGGCTAAGCCCCCCCTGTCCTTAAAAGCTAGTGACGCCCCTGCCTGTTAGTATGCTAGCTTTTCTTTTTAAGCAAATTTTGAAGGTATCGACCTTCAGTCATACTTTTGTACTTGATGCGTGCTAACGCTGGCATCCTAGCGTTTACACACCTCAGTATTATATTTTGGTAGTTTGCATTTTAGCATGCTAACATTAGCATCGTAGCTTTTCTTTTTTAGCTAGTTTAGCAAGTATACACCTCCAGTGTTGTATTTTGGTATTTCATTAACACCAACTGTAATCATGCTATTGTTAGCATGCTAGGTTTTTTAGCTCGTTTTGCTTACTAGACGCTATGTTGCCAGCATGCTAACTCAGTGTTTCCCCCAGAAAATTTGTTAGTTAAGGTGGTGACTCTCCAGGGGGAGGGGACCGGGTAAGGGGTTGGGTGGGTGTAAGGATCGGTGTAACTCGGCCTGTCGCCATCACGTCTCCACCTCGTTGCTGCCAACACAGCCTCGGGGGCAATAGACTACAGACTGGTGAAGTAGGCCGGCTTTGTCGCGTGAAGAAGCCTACAACCTTTGGTTGTGTTTTCCGCTCCGTTTGCTGAATGGCGATATACGATATATATCTCTATTTTTTCCGTAAAGTAAAAACAAAACAGTCCTAGTTACCTGAGATACTAAGTACGTCGTTATTATGACTTAGTAATTTACTAAATCAAAATGACTTACAAAGTCAAATTTAATGACATGCTGTAAGTAAGCGTTTGCAATAAGAATTTGAAAAAGAGTTAAAAGTGGGGCCACATGCTGACATATGTTCAACTGATCATGCTTAATTTATTACAGCATTTGGGAAGCCTGTAGTTGATATTTATTATGTAAATGTTATATTTTCATCAACATGTTATAGCAGAGACCCTGCCATTCAAAACTAAGCTGCTACATTACTAATGATTAATGTAACTATAGCTGAAAAAATAGTGCAATAGGAGAGAATATTCATCCCTGAATACCATGGAGTTCATGTAGGCTTTATGATGCAGTTACATTATTATATCAACTATCAGAGACCGCTTCAGGAAAGTCTTCATTTATCAATGTCCTTTTTTGCTGCTTCAACACAGCTCAATCAACACAGAAAAAGGTAAAGTGAAATAACTTAGTTGTTAACTCTCTGTCAATAATGCTTGTCTTTCTCTCAGACAGATAGGGCTTTGCTGTCCGTAACACGCATGCACGCACGCACACACACACCGCACAGTGAGCTAACGTTACGCTAAAAGCTAATTAGCCTTCACCTCAAGGACTGCGAGCGAGCTGAGCTGCCGCTTATGTTTCTAGAACATCAACGGGCTCATAGTGATGTTACTAGTAGTTGACTTGGAAGTGTTTGTTATCATTTGGGGAGAGTCCGCTGCATTATGCTCACCTGCTAAACACCTTTCTGCTCACCCCACCATCTCTCCTCTCTGCCTGCCTGAGCACTGACTACATGCTCTCTGAATACGCACTGCTGATTGGCTGTTACCGCTCTGCGTGTAACCAATAAGATGGTTGTGTGGATGGGACAATGCTGGGTGCTGCAGAGACGTATTGACAGAGACAGAGGCAGAACTAAGCGGAGCTGCTTAAGTCTTTAGTGTAGGCGGTGGCTTTTTGTTAAGGCGGCCGCCTTAACAACAATGCGCTGCGGGAAACCCTGCTAACTGTTAGCAATTCAGTTTGGCTTTGGCTTTTCAGCATTCACTACTGAAATTATATTTTTTTAATATATATATATAGATAGATAGATAGAAAGTAAGTACTGGTTTTGAAGGTGAAAACCACCAAAATGGCCCCTGCACTCTCAGTGGAATACATCTGCGTACCTCTGCATTAGATCGTGGTTCTTTCAGTTTGATACGACTCACCTTTCTTCTACACGCAGCGTGTGCTGTCCATATTGTCTGAGGAGACATCCTGTGTGGGTATCATTACACCCATGTTTGAGTAAGCTTAACCAGTCTTACTCAGGCATCTTCATGCCGGAATAAGGTTTATCAATCAAACCTTCACCACTGATGTGCTGTATTCGCAAATTCTTTGTCAACAGCATCATTTAATTTATTGTACAAAAAAGACTCTGACGGGGCCTGCATGCAGGATGTGAAATCAACACAAGTGTGGTGTAACTCTGCAACTGCTTGTTCTTTTGTCGACTGCCTCCAGCACCGCATGCAGGTTGGGACACATGCATGTGTGGCAATAAGAATGCCTGTTTCGCAATATTGAAATGTGGAGTACGTTTCTGGAGGGATGGAAACAATGCATATGGTTACTGAATGTCCATGAAGTGTAAAGGGACTGACTGTTGTTACAGGTGTTCCATGTAGGGTGTGGTAGGCAAATTGGAGGAGTGGTTAAAAATAATTTCAAGGTCAATATTGCACTGTGAGGTAGTAAGAACTGGTTTATAAGAACTAGTGAGTTTGAAGTGTGTAAAAATTACAAAAGTAAAGTAAAACGCAGTCCTGTACATAATCAAGTTTTGTATTAAGTGTTCTGTGATGTACTACTACCTCTTTAAGAAATCAATTGTATGCAGTACCATATTTTCTGGACTATAGAGCGCACCCACTACATTTTTGAGAAAAAAAAATATTTTTCCATATATAAGCTGCACTGGACTGTGTATACGTTGTAAAAGAGTTATTTACACACATTCTGTCAGTTTATTTACATACCTTAATTATATCAAAACTGCTGATCAAACAAAACCGAAGTCATTGTCATGAACTTACTAGCTGCGGAAGCTAGCTTTCCAATCAGCTAAACAGACTCAATAACTCCACGGTGACATTTTGGTGAATTTACTGAGGAATTAGTGAATTTGAAACTGTACAAATGCAATTTTAAGCACAAGATGGTCCCTAGTGTGTGAATGTTGTCTGTCTATTTGTGTTGGCCCTGCGATGAGGTGGCGACTTGTCCAGGGTGTACCCCACCTTCCGCCCGATTGTAGCTGAGATAGGCTCCAGCGACCCCGAAAGGGATGAGCGTTAGAAGATGGATATTGACATACTCGTAAACCTGTTGGCAAATTGGCTAATGCTAAACATGCTAGCTTCATTACATTACGATAGCATGTACAAATATGCATGGGGACACTCCTACAGACATCGCACCGGGAATGGTTTAGTTATTGTAAAATTTAAACTTTGCTTGGAGTGATGAATGAAGAATCCATAGGAGGAGTAACGCTATGGACGACTCAAAGACAAAATGGCTCTTCTCCTTCCGGAAAGACAATGCAGCATCTGTAGTGTACTAACTCGTCCAAAAGAGTGTGCCGTAGCACAAACAATAACACACAATTTCAGTGCATTTGCATGTATTGTTTTTTAAACTACTTGCATTAATTTATAATCCATAAATTAGCTGCACAGTTTTTTAAGCCGCATGGTTCAAAGTGTAAGAAAAAAGTAGTGGCTTATTGTCTGGAATTTACGGTGTGTATAAAAAGGATAAAGAACTAGTTTAAATATTAACATTTTCAATTTGATTCATAATTCCGCCTTTTGCAGAAATCCATTTACTGCGATCCGGCGGTAACCGATAAGTCGTGAGAAACTAGGAATTACTGCACATGATCCATTTTAGTACACTACATTCACCGTCGTAGTTTTTCAGCTTGTGACATTTGTCTATTGTGCTATTCTGGTCCAAATGTGCCACTTCCTGCCAGCTCCTTATCGCTGGCATGGCTTCCTTTCTGCAGACGCAAAGAGGGGCGTGGCTAAAGGGGGCACTGGCGAGCAGACGCAGAATGTCCCTTCTCATTCCGCTCGCTGGCATTCAAGCCATTGAGTTGGAGATGTTCCCTTATGTTCAAACGAAGCGGGCAAACATCAAGCCACAATTGAGAACCACAGGAAATGTGTACTCTTACTTTGTGTAATGCTATTCTATAGACCGGATAGAAATATGTTGTTCTGTTTCCATGAAATGCAAACTGTGCTGGTGCGGTTGATCAGTGTTCCCAAATGCTTCTGTGAAAAACTACCTGATTGAAGACACATGGGATCTATTAAAGTTCATAATTTTATGCTCTGGCTGAGCCCGCCTTGCCTCGTCTTTTGTTGCAACCCTCTTGGCCGAAATATCTCCTTCTA
Source organism: Nerophis lumbriciformis (assembly GCF_033978685.3). NCBI lineage: Eukaryota > Metazoa > Chordata > Actinopteri > Syngnathiformes > Syngnathidae > Nerophis > Nerophis lumbriciformis. The sequence goes on from NC_084548.2 coordinate 58,581,374, forward strand.
CAACAATTCTCAACGTCCCTTTTTATCCTGTGCACTCACTTGAGGAGAGCATATCTTGGCTTGTGAAGAAAAACCCACACAGCATTTTTTTTTTTTTTTTTTTCCTCTTCTCCCCCCCCCCCTTCTGCCTTTCCGCCCTCTCTGCTTCCAGATCCTCCCTGTGTAACCAGAGCCCGGGGAGTGGGAGGGCCGCCAAGATCCAGTTGCTTCTGCCCTTTTAAGGCTAAAAAACCAGGGGGACGTTTTTTTCTCTCCCCCGCCCCAGTCCGACGGAGTGAAGGAAAGGTGGGCGGGTGTTTGGGTGGAGATGGCAGAGGAGGAAGTGTAGTAGCTCCACTGTGGTTGCTTCAGAGGAGGGAGGTGGAATGACCTGAGAGCAGGTCAAGGCATAGGGCTGCAAAATGCATTCTTGTTTGTGAAATATCAGTCAATGATACTGGGCGATACGGCTAATAAGACTGTATCACGATGTAGGTGTTCTGTATCGGTAATGATATTTTTATGACCTGAGTAAAATAAGGAGCAGGAGAAAAACATTTTCTTTGAAATGTAACCTTCCTCCCTCAGCTATCAAGGCAGAAGGGAAATGTCAACACAAGCATGAAAAACACTTATGTCAACAAAATAGTAAAATCACATTGAACACTTAAGTTATTACAATGAAGGTGCAAAAATCATGAATATGTAAGAAATGCTTCATAAAGTGTAAGAAAATGCAAAGTGTGAACATGTAAACTTGGAGAAACCTGAGAGGAGCTATTTTCTGCAGGTTTAGTGGCAGGAAGTTACAGCTGTGCTCTAAAGGGTGAGCGCGGCTAAGATGGTGTGGTATTAGCGGTCTTGCCTTGCATCATTTACAGACCACATTGGTCTGACTACGGTCTGTTTTGAAAAAATCCAAAAACCTGTCCAGGTGACCTCCTTTTATCCACAATTTCTTCATTTTGACTTTCTCTTCTCACTCCATGCAAAGAATCAACCAAACTTCTGTTACCTGATTGCTGTTGTCGTGATCACTTCCTGCGTTGCTTGGACCAGAGAGCAAGTGCCTTTGTTCATGCAACCAACCTTGCTTCCATACTTCTGCTTTCTTCTGACGAATAAAAACATATTTAACGTTTTTATCGATTACGTGTCACGATATACTGTATATATATTATCGCCCAACCCTATACTGACTGGGGGTTTGACAACTCTTGACCTTGACAATGTTTAAACAGACCTTGTTTACAATTTATTGCCCTTAATATCCCGTAGAGATGGAATTGTTTAATTGAACGGAGGCAAATCTTGAGAAGCCGTCCTTGTTTTTAAAGATTTGTTCAAAAGACTATCTACTCGGGATGGGTCCCCTAATAATTATACCCCAATTTAAACTTGTATGAACACAGTCTGAACAACTGAGCTACAGAATTCACATTGACCATAAAGGCTGTGCTGTTTTTGCACACAGTTATCTGTATAAACTCTGATTAAAAATTCTATCCTATCCAGTGTAGAGTAGAAACCGATGGGTCCATAACAGGAAGTGAGCTCGTGTGACGTCACATAATCCGGAAGCGATCATCGAAATGCATTTATTAAACTTTTTATTTTATTTTATTTTTTTAATATTTACAAATTATAATGGGGAAAAAAAACATTTTATACACAAAATAATATGGCTGTTATGAAAACAGAACAATATTTGAGGTTTCCAGTGCCAAGAAACTTATTGTATTTATTTTTATTTTAACCAAAGTTATTTTTTTGTGTGTACTTTTTGAGCACATTAAACAATACCGCAATAACAGTGATCATTTTGATCACAATATTTAGCCACTATTTGTTTAGTGTATATTTGAGGGTGCCACACCCGTCCTTAACAGAACCTATTTAATTGCCTTTGCTCGTGATTTTTACTCAAGTGCAACATTTTTCTTACAGTATATTTTACTTTGGTTGTATTTAACTTGGATATTTAAAGTTTACCTGCGATGAGGTGGCGACTTGTCCAGGGTGTACCGCGCCTTCCGCCCGATTGTAGCTGAGATAGGCTCCAGCGACCCCGAAAGGAATAAGCGGTAGAAATTGGATAGATGGATTTAAAGTTTACATTCCAGTTAAAATATGAGAAAATTTTCATCGCATTTGAAATGGTATACTTACAATATGTATCATTATCGGTGGTTAATTTTGTCTCAAAATACTATTGACAATATCTTGTAAATTTTTAGATCATTATATCGTCCAGCGAAAATTATCGATCAACGTGAGAGGCATAATTTATAATCTAGACTTAACTTTTTCCAACTCAGAGGCGATGCAGCGGCTCAATATGTCCATTAAGGTTGTCCTGATGCCAATATTTTGGTACTTTTTCAAAATAAAGGACCACAAAAAATGTCATTGTTGGCTTTATTTCAACAAAATCTTATGATACATTAAACACTTCTTATTGCAATTACAGAATGTCTGCATGAAATAAGATGAACATTCGAGACAACTTGTCTTTTAGTGGAAAGTAAACAAAGGCTCTTAATTGGCTGCTGACTTATGCAGTAACATTGTGTCCTTTTATCATTCTATTTTGTCAACATTATTCATCTACTTGTCCATGTATTGTTAATACCTGCTTACTTCCTGTTTTAACATGTTCTATACACTTCTGTTAAAATGTAAACTTATTATTCTCTTTTTCGATACTTAAGTTCTGGCTGATACTACAAATTTGGGTATGAATCCAATACCATGTAGTTACAGGATCATACGTTGGTCATAAAGTTGTCCTGTGTCCAGGCACATATTTCCTGAGTTTATAAACTATGGAAAAAAAATAAGATTTTGTGATTAAAAAAAATATTGATATAATCATTGTCGTATCCACTATGTACGGCTCTTGTACTTGGTATCGTTACAGTTGATGTCTGTGTAGAGCCACACATGGGATTTGTTTACATTCAGGAGCCCTAGCTTGCGGTTAGCTATTGTATCCTCCTACGGTGTGTAGTGAAGCATGTTTAGCTATTCCTCGTCCTGCGGGGATTATACTTGTAAAAAAACAAAAAAAACAAAAAACAAATTTTATCACCATGAAGGTGAAGATTGGTGATCTAGAAGTAGCTAAAACACTGACTGTGGATTGATGTTAGCCATTAGCTAGGTAGCGGCTAACAAGAGCAAGAGCTTAGCATCTCTTGCAGAGTGTTGGTTTTTAGGCCAACATGCACCCATTCTATCTCCATGCTGTTTCTGCTTGTAAGTGCTCCACGTATTGCCTAACATGCGCCTGTGCTCGTTTTACCACCGTTGTCACAACATGATTTTTTCAGAAGCAGTATATTTTTAATTCATTAGTACCGGTAGACCGTACTAGCCTAATGTCAATATAGCAGCATAAGCTAGTTAGCTCTCTTTTAAAAACGGCGCTGCTAAAAATAGTCTGCTTTAGTGCTTAAGATAACAATATCACTAATACAAGGTCACGAGAGGTAAATGGACTATTGGAATCTTTGGGATTTTTTTAATGTGCTTGTATAGGCAAAATAGATCAAATTAGGGTACATAAACAAACATTTGTTCTTGTCTTACACCCCTGATCTAATGGAAGCAGGTCCTATGGCTCCAAACTAGCAGAGGATGGATGCAAACAAGAGATGCTCATTGTGTTGCTTAGAGCAGTTTATTATCTGGTAGACATCCTGGCTCAAAAGTAGTGGTCCCCCAAACTGATTTAACAAGTATTGAATTAGCTTGACTTGCGTGTAAAATGTGCGATAGAAGCAATCCTGCACTTCTTTAGCTGTGTGATATCATGTGCGATACAGGCAGTCCTGCAGCATCTTTCCCTTTGCAGTTCCACTTAAATTGACATAACCTGGAATAGCCCAAGGCTGGAGTAGAAAGGCTCCTTTTTGAGGAAAAGCAAACTGATAACCGCATTGCCTGCTATCATAGTTTGGCAGCAAGGTTCCTATGTACAGTCGAGGACACGCAAACCTTCAAACTGCCTTGAACTCACTTTTTTGTCAGATATGAACTTCCCAAATAGTGCAGTACATCAGAATATTGTACAGAATTGATGCTCCCACTGCTCTTTTGCCTCCGCTCGGACGGGGGTCAGGGGTTGCGATGATGTCATGACTGACGCGCTCGAGTGGGGTGGGGGGGCTGCAGAAACACGCCAAATAGTTGAGTCATGGGAGTTTTTTGGAGAGGAACGGGGGGCAATCTCCCACTGACACACACACGCACTAGTGGGGTATGAATCAGCACAGGGAGGTGAGTGTGCGGCAGTCTGTGTCCCTATATGGGCTCCGTCTGAACTGGTGTGGTCTGTCGGGAATGCTGGCACATTCCTGGCGTGTTTAGGGAAGAGCGAGAACAAGGCAGATTATTAAAATGCGAGGAGCTTTGCTTGCCAAAGCAGGAAAAGAATGATGAATGCCTAATGCTGGGTCAAAACACAATGCAAAATGTTGTTAGAATAGAATTTGTGAACAACTATTAATCGTTAATGGAAATGGCCGTTTTTGTTTCAATTATGTTTACAGTCTAGGTTCTTAAACTGAGTTTTGGGGTTGTTAGTGTGATATCATGGGAAGGTATTCTTCCACGGTTGTTGGACGACGGACTATTAGGGATGTAGCCATTTCTGGTATTGATTAAACCGCAGTAAAATTATCAAAGGTTTTTAGTATTACCAGTTAAAATTTTAAATATTGAAAAATTTTGGAAGATGTGTGCACTTTGGTGATGCCGCACATATCCTGAAGAAGTATGGAGCCAAAATACTGCCAGTAAGATTTGGTATCAAAAAAAGAATTGACATTGTCGAAAAAATTGTATTGGCACTGAAATAATGCTTGGCATCAAATTAATTGAAAAAAAACAACTATTTTTGGTGGATGGTTTTTTTTCTTAAAACATGTTTTTAATGTACATTCTTTACACAAGTCTTTCATTTCGCTTCACGTAGAAATGTGACAAAGTATTGTTCCGTACATCATGGCTATATCGAGAAACGTGTATAATTTAAAAATACACAACGAAGGTGTGTGTTGCTGAGTCCGACCTGGACATAATCGGGACTGTCCATAAATGCTTATTTTGAAAATGTAATTTTGTTTATAGATTATATGCAATCTGTTGTTTCCTAATTTGAATGTACATAAATGAAGGTGTGTGTTGCTGAGCCTGACCTGGACATAATCTGGACTGTATATAAATGCTTATTTTGAAAATGTAATTTTGTTTACAGATTATATGCAATCTGTTATTGTGTTTCCTAATTTTGAGTGTACATAAATGAAGGTATGTGTTGCTGGACATAATCTGGACTGGACCTGGTTTTAAGAACCCTTTAAACTAATTTCATTGACAACCTAATGTGGTCTGGTGAAGATAAGGTCCTTTTTTTTTTTTAAATAAAGATAAATAAACATTTTCTTGAATAAAAAAAGAAAGTAAAACAATATAAAAACAGTTACATAGAAACTAGTAATAAATGAATATGAGTAAAATTAACTATTAAAGGTTAGTACTATTAGTGGACCAGCAGCACGCACAATCTTGTGTGCTTCACGGACTGTATGTATCCCTTGCAGATTGTATTGATATGTTGTAGGAACCAGAATATTAATAACAGAAAGAAACAACCCTTTTGTGTGAATGAGTGGGGAGGGAGGTTTTTTGGGTTGGTGCACTAAATGTAAGTGTATCTTGTGTTTTTTATGTTGATTTAATATTAAAAAAAATGACATAATGATTTTTCTTTGCCGCTTATACTAAATCTTCAGAGTATGGCTAGGGAGCAAGAAAACGATTCACACAAGCTTGTGATCATGGCGCCGCTATAGTTTGTCTGCGTTAGCGCTTCTAATAACAATGTCACTAATACTTGTTAATATTCAAGTCATCAAATGTAAATTGAGTATTGTTGGTGCTTTTTGGATGGTTTTTCTAATTGGGTTTTATGGGTGGAATAGAGGACCTCCGATTGGCGCTGCTGTAAGCAGACTTATTTACATTTATTTACGGGCTAGAAGGCGTAAAAAAAAAAAATACAACTGTCATGTCTTTCATATTGATTGTAAACAAAATTCCCAAAAGTGCAGTCTCCCTTTAAGTTTTGGTTTTCTGCAGTGATGTTAAAAAAGCAAAAGCTGTGATGCGCTTTTGAAATTAATGCGCCGCGTAGGCTTAAAATGATCAAAATACATAACTATTAAATGTTATTAATGTGCCCGTTACATTACATATATGCTTGCATCATGTATATAAAACCTTAATGGAGGTGTCCATCCATCCATTTTTTACCGCTTATCCCTTTTAGGTGTCGTGGGGGGGTGCTGGAGCCTATCTCAGCTGCATTCAGGCAGAAGGCGGGGTACACCCTGGACAAGTCGCCAGCTTATCGCAGGGCCAACACAGACAACATTCACACTCATATTCACACAGTTTGGATGTTTTTTTAAGGGCTATATAGGCAGAATAGAGCGAATCTCAGGCTCCATAGTAAGCAGACTTTTGATCACATTTATTTCATATTTAGAATGCATTAAAAAAAATGTTTACATCCGTCATGTCCTTCATAATTGTAAACGATAGGCAAAATTCCAAAAAGTACAGTTCCTCTTTAAGCACAGTCTTCCCTTCTGCCATGTAAATAAGCAAATCAGAGACTAGCCAGACCCACAATGCAAAGTGTTTCGTCACACTTACAAGCCCTATTTGGAGGTACAGCCTGGTGAAGGACTGTGCTTTTGTTTGTTTTTCTTGGAAACTAAAGGCACTCCCAGCATGCCTTTCGGCACTTGATGTTCAACATCTTTGCATGAAACAGTAACTTAATAAATCTTACATTTGCATCAATTGTTTTGTAGTGGGAATGGTTTATATTATTCAATGAGAAAATACACTAACTGTCCATCCAATTTTCTACCGCTTGTCCCTTTTGGGGTCGCGGGGGGTGCTGGAGCCTATCTCAGCTGAACTGTATTTTTTGTAATGTTTGTACTCACGGTAACGTTTCCTGTGCAGCCACATTTCCGCAGTCCTGGAATTCATACGCATATTTTTGCCTAAACACCGATCTTTCACGCAGAGCCCAACAAAGAGGAATTGTACTGCAAGTAAGCATGCTGTCACTCCGCAACATGTACCGGTATTTATTACCTTTTTAGATCTAGACGAACAGAACTTCTATCTGGTCAGATCCAGGTGACCAAACGATGGTAGCGGTTTCCCCCACTGTGGTGATGTGTGACACACCCTTTTGCCTATCAGCATTCCTATGACTTGTCACAACGTGAGCTATGCTTTTCCACACACCCGTACAAAGTACTTTGATCTGCCTTTTTCATGACCATTCATCACTACTCTTCTTCTACTCGTGTCAAGATTTTTTTTGCCTCTTGGCTTGTGTCATCACCTTCTTTTGTGCCGCCGGTGAATTTCCACTAGGTTGCTATGGCGATCTGCTCATTCAGTGTCCCCATGGTGAAGGCTTACTCAAGCAGGCCTTTTTGTCTTACTCTGCTCCAATTTATTACCGTGTGTTTTTCCACCAGAGGAACTGACCTCTTGCGAGCTCTCATACTAGAAATGTCATCTTAGATTCTACATGGTGGCACCGCTTTTGATTTCAACCCCACTCACGGCTCTTATGTAGTAAACTTTCTACTTGCAACTGCAAGATCACCACCTTTTTTTTTCTTTTTCTTTTTTTTTGAGGCATAATCTTTAGTCCTGTTCTGAGTCATCTGCTGCATATTGAAGTTCATGCACACATGGACTCATGTCTGTATTAACAGAACTACTTCCAAAACTGTCTAGACTTAACTACTATCACACTCAAATCCTCATGTGGACCAGAGAGGTTTGATTACCATCAGCATGTATATATACACACACACACACACACACACACACACACTGCCCCACCTTTTCCTCAATGCTTGGCCTGAGATTTAAGCTGGTACTCTTGCAGCATGTACGTTCACGCTGCAGGAGTGTTTTTGTGTGATTTTATTTTTCTTTAGCCAAGGCTGGCTCTTACATCATTTTCTCTAAACATGTACAAATGCCAGTGTCCCGATACTTCTTCACTTACTGATACGATATTTGAGCCTTGACTTTTGGCCTATACCGAGATTATCCGATACGATCTCAAAAGGAATTCTACATACTTTTTTTTTGTAGTAGGCTTGGACGATATGGCTGAAAACTGTATCACGATATAAGTGTTTTATATGGGTCAATATCAATAATTAGAATTATGACCTATGGAAAATGACCAGGAGAAAAATATATTTTATTTGAAACGTAACTTTCCTCTGATTATTATCCCTCAGATCTCAAGGCAGAAAGGAAATGTCAACACAAGCATGGAAAACACTCAATGTAAACAAAATTGGTAAAATCACATTGAACACTTAATAAACTCTTAAAAGGAAGGTGCAAAAATATGTAAGATGTGCTTCATAAAGTGTGAAAATGTAAACGGAGAAAACTGAGAACTGTTTTCTGCAGGTTTAGTGGCAGGAAGTTACAGCTGTGCTCTAAAGGGTGAGCGTGGCTAAGGTGGTGTGGTATTAGTGGTCTTGCCTTGCATCATTTACAGACCCCACATTGGTCTGACTACAGTCCCTTTTTTGAAAAATTAAAAAAAAAATCCTGTCCAGAATCGCCTTCCGCCCGATTGTAGCTGAGATAGGCTCCAGCGCCCCCCGCGACCCCAAAGGGAATAAGCGGTAGAAAATGGATGGATGGATGGATGGAATCCTGTCCAGGTGACTTTTCCGCTTTAATCCACTTTCTCTTCTCATTCCATGCAAATCAACCAAAATTGCATTTTGGATTACGTGTCTATCACGTTACATACTGATATTATTTTATCCCCCAGCCCTACGATAGCCTGCCATGATAAAATTAACACATTTTAAATGAGAGCACATATAATCCCACATTTATTTTTTAAATTTATCGGACCTATACCAATATCCGTTCAGGACACCATTAGTGTCCTGCATAGCAACAGGAAAGGGTTAATGTTCGAGTGTATGTGTAAGAAATCTGCATTTCCCCAGAACATTGTTTCCACCATGTTTTTTTAAGACTATTTTTACATGCATGTGCCAACAACGTACGGTCCTTCCATTTCTGACATGTAGGTTCCACTGTGTTACTGCTAGCAGAGGCTGCTTTGTTTTGTTGTCTCCAGGTTGCAAACAGTTATTTCAGATGTATTTTCTTTTGGTATGACTTCAGCTGTTAAAAGAATGATCTGCCAATATATTTAAAGGTTTAATGGTCCCGTTTTATCCGTAAATGTTCAAAACTTTCCCTTCCGGTCAAGTCAATGAATACCCCTGTTTTGTTTTTGTGGACTTCAGACTCCAAAGCCATCGTTGATGGGAATCTGAAGCTCATCCTTGGTCTGATCTGGACCTTGATCCTGCATTACTCCATCTCTATGCCCATGTGGGACGAGGACGAAGAGACTGAGTCCGGCAAGCAAAAGACCCCCAAGCAGAGATTGTTGGGATGGATTCAGAACAAACTGCCCGAGCTCCCCATCACCAACTTCAACAGGGACTGGCAGACGGGTCGGGCTCTGGGAGCCCTGGTCGACAGCTGTGCTCCAGGTGGGTGTGGGAGAGGGGCTATGTTTGGGTGTACCCCAAAGGTTGCACCCATTGTGTAAATGTGCCCCGCCCATGACTTGAGTCTGAAGAGGACCCCAAACTTTTTCCATTGGCTCTGAAGCACCGTTCAGACACAAGGCATGAGAGTGAAGGTGAAGCACTTTAAAAACAAATGTTTGGCATACCTTCGTATCACTAACAACCTCAAGTCGCAGCGCAGATAAGCTTTCTTTTTTTCTTGCCCTGCAGCAACAGAATTTCAAATAACTGACATAAACCTTCTCGCCAGGCAAGCTGTATTCCTGTAAGACACCGGCGTCAACTCAAGGCATCATTTTATACAGCCTGGAAATCTTTTCTTTATAAAGTACTTATAGATATATTCCTTATTTCCAGTTTGACAGTGAAAAAATCTACTGCATTGAGTTGCATATCTTAAACTTTTATTTAAACTCATAATGCATCAAATATTGTATCATGCATTCCAAATTTTTTGTTGTTGAAATAAATATGATTTCACTTGGTGATTGTAGCTGAGATAGGCTCCAGCGACCCCAAAAGGAATAAACGGTAGAAAATGGATGAATGGATCCATCAAAGTGTACGTAGTAAAACTGACAATAGATTTTACAATGAAAAACAAATAATTTTACTGTTAAAAGTGATAAATGGGTTATACTTGTATAGCGCTTTTCTACCGTCAAGGTACTCAAAGCGCTTTGACAGTATTTCCGCATTCACCCATTCACACACACATTCACACACTGATGGCGGGAGCTGCCATGCAAGGCGCTAACCAGCAGCCATCAGGAGCAAGGGGTGAAGTGTCTTGCCCAAGGACACAACGGACGTGACTAGGATGGTAGAAGGTGGGGATTGAACCCCAGTAACCAGCAACCCTCCACTCTACCAACTTCGCCACGCCGTCCAAGTGATGGCCAAAATGTAAACTTTTTTTTTTGTGGAAATTTCCCAAGATTTAAGAGCTATTTTTATTAGTCATTGAATTCTCTCATACACACTGAATGCGTTTTCTCTCATACACGCTACTGAAATTCTCTCATACACACTACTGAAACTGCTTACATAAACTGAAAAATGATTTTCACAAATGAATCAAACTGTTTCAGTAGTGTATGAGAACATATCAGTAGTGTATGTAAGAGGTAATGACGGGCCGTTAGGGTCATTATTCAGAAGTCTATTTTTATTTTTTAACTATTTTATTTCCAGAGCTTCTAATATTTTAGATCAGGTTGTCCAAACCTTTTCCAATTATTGCCACGTACTGAAAAGTCAAAGCATACAGGGGCACTTTGATAGATATATTTTGTAAATGATAAAAATATATATATATATATATATATATATATTTAAAGACAAAACTGTCAACTTTGTTAAAGGTGACTATATATATTATGATTAGTTTGAATTATTAAAGATTTGCTGTTCTTTTTCTAACATTGTCTGTTTTTTTTCTGACAATATGCTGCGAGCCAGCAAAACTCCCAGTGCTGCACAATAATCAATGTAACACTGTATAAAGCAACAAAATACTGTAGAAGTTGCAGGAAAATGACCGATTATCAAGGAAAAAAATAAAAATGAATTGATTTGATATTGCTGCTTGATCTAAAAGGCTTCACTTATTACTGGTCTCTTTAACAAAGTCCACATGAAAATGCATTTGTTCTCCCCTCAGGTCTGTGCCCTGACTGGGACCAGTGGGATCAGACCAAACCAGTGGACAATGCCCGTGAGGCCATGCAGCAAGCCGATGACTGGCTGGGTATTCCTCAGGTAACGTGAATATTAGTCAGCCTTGCAGAGTTGATGTATTGCATTATTCGTCCGAGAAGTACAAAAGCAATAAAACACACCCTTGCTCAATTTAGGAGGCCCAAGGGTTTGACTGGGACAGCTGCCACCCGTTTATTGGGACTAACGTCAAGTGTTGATTTTTAATTAAAATATTTCATCACATTTTGTCTATAGTGAACTCGTTAATCGCAGGAAATAGATTAGTTTTGTTTTATGCAAATGCTTGTTGATAAATGGCCCAACATAAAATACACACTTTTTTTACTCATGCACACAAACCTTTTGACGCAGGCTCACTTTGAAAACAAACCTACTGTAAATAATAAAATTAAAGTGCAGTGTGCATCACAGCATGCAAAGCAGCCCCTTGTCCTCCAATATTAATGAAAGTATGTCAATCGTAATTGTAAACTTTCCAGGGTGTTCTGCCTGTTTGAGTGCAGCTAGGAAGTAGCATTTCAGACTTCACTCACTCCGGTGATGACTCAACTCACAGTGACAGTAAATGGAAATAATTTGTTTTGTCGAGACTGCATTGAAGCTGAACGTGCCATTCAATATACCTTTTTTTTTTTTTTTCTTAATTTCTGCTCGCTATTTCTTCCTGCTACGGTACGGACGAAAGGTCACAGAAAAAATGTTTCCTTTTTTTTAAAGGAACTGTTCTTTAACTCGTTATTGTTAACTTTGACAGCCCTATTAAGCAGTATGGGACATTTACTAGCTTAACTGTTTTTGAAGAGAAAAACATTGTTTTATAGGTACCTTTTTAGTTTTTGACCTGGCTAAATAAGCTTTAGTCCTTGACAGAGTACACTTTTTGTATAATGGATAAAAGTGGTGTAGTATTGTACCTCGTGTTCTAATGAAAATCCTGTACTTGTAACAAAAGTGACCTTAATCGTAAAAATAGATTTTCCCAACATAAGACGCAAATATTTAATCACGTCTAATGTCCAACATTTTTTATAAGGATTCTTGCTCTCGATTAGGGGTGTCCAAAGTACAACCCAGGGGTCATTTGTGGCCCGCAACTAATTTAACGGCCTGTGGCACATTCTAAAAATACTATTTATAAAAGTGGAATAAAAGAGCAAACAGGTAAAATGTAACATGAAAAAGTAGCAACGTTAACTCTAATAACACAGCTGTTTTTTTATTTATTTTAATAATTAAATTATTGCCCCACTTCAGGTTTCAATTACTTCACACCAAATATTCCACTTTAAAGATTTTTTGGGAGAAAATATTGCATATTTTGTGTTTTTGCCGTAAGTAGTGTTTTGTGACAAGTCATAAAATACAGAAAATTGACCTAGAGATTTACTGTAAACATTGCGTAAAAAAAAAAAAAATAAGACTTTAAAATTCTTATGACTTGAGACCCTTTTTAGATTCCTGGGACTAAACTTGAGGGGTGCCCTAAAGGTTGAAAAAAAATCTATATACCGGTATTGGTTTTGATAATGAAAAATATCAAAATGGCCCCCGCATGCTTAGATTTTTCCGTGTCGCCCTCGGTGAGAAACGTTTGGACACCCCTGATCTAGCTGAACTGATCCGTGCCTTTTTAAAACAAAAAAAGGCATACTGCAGTGTTGCTGGGGCTGCGGGTGACAATTACGTTAACTGGCACAGAGCTTGCAGCTGGCAAAGCGTCGCGTGCTCACATTTGTTTCTGTGGTTGGCTGCGGTTTCCTCCCGCTGCCACGCTTCTGCTAAAAAGAGGCCTTTGTCTCTCATCTCTGTGGACGATGGCATGAAAGACGAAGACCGTGATTGAGTGGGTGATCGTAAGTTGCAGGTGCTTTCCACCTAAATGCAGATTTACTTTCCACCCAAGTTGCTTTTTGGCCTGTCAAGCTGGAGTATTTCAAATGCAAGTTTGCTAACGTCACGGTGAAAACATCTTGTCTCATGTTGCCCCCCCCACCCCCGCCCAGGTCATAACCCCCGAGGAAATCGTTGACCCGAATGTGGATGAGCATTCCGTCATGACGTACCTGTCCCAGTTCCCGAAGGCCAAACTGAAGCCTGGTGCACCACTAAGACCCAAACTCAACCCCAAGAAAGCTCGTGCTTATGGGCCAGGTAAACAAACACACACACACACACACACACACACACACACAGGTTAGGGATACACCGATCAATCGACTACTGATTAAGTATTAGTTGATTCATAAGCCGATCCCTCTTGGCTGATATTAGATTTGTTTTTGATCTCCCGGCTGACAGGCGTCTAGCAGTGTCCATACACAATGTAGAGCCGCTCCCCGAAGTTAATAATCATCACCTTTTGTTGTGGAAAATAAATTTCTGACGTACTATTGTCAGTGGACGAGCATAAACATGTTACAGAGTAAAACATGCCGGAGCAGACAAGAAGGCATGCTAATTGCTAAACTAGCCAACAAGCGAGCTTGAAACAAGAGCATAAATAAGTGCTTAGTAATGTTTAAAAAGTGCATAGCAAACAGATTTGTAACATGAACTGAAAAAGTAGAGTCTAAAGCAGGGCTATTCCACTCAAATGTTCTTGGGGCCACATTTCTATAAAGTTAAGTGCGGGGGCCCACACTTCTTCCTTCATTAGTGGACTTATAGTTTTTGGTCTTTTTCGTCAGTTAAAATTTTCTGAAGAAAATAGCCCTGTTATATAAACATGAAAGTAGACTCTAGCCTTTTTAGCAGGTTAAAATATCAAGGATCTTCCATTGTTTTTACACTGGTCCAAGTCCCTCCACAGACCACATCCATTGACCTCTGGTTGTATATAGAGGGTGACATAATGCATATATGGGTGTCGGTGTATAAAGAGAGGGTGACATAATAATGCATATTTGGGTGTCAGTGTATAAAGGGGGTGACATAATGCATATATGGTGTCAGTGTATAAAGGGGATGACATAATAATGCATATATGGGTGTCAGTGTATGATTGATACGAGAGTGATTAGATTTTAAATAATTGGTTTAATATACTTCCCTGAACACAGGAGGACTTTGAGAGCAAAAAACTAAGGAAATTCTGTATAGTACTGTAGATTTTAGTTTTTACTTTTGTTTAGGGATGGGTACCAATATTTGGTACTGAAGTGTTAATAAAAATGTGTTTTTTGAGAATAAAATGTAATTTTTTTTAATGTAACATTTAAAAATGAGCTGATTCTTAACTGTGCTGTCCAATTATCTTGTTTTCGAATTACATTTGAGTCTCATTTGCAATGCAGTTGCACTTTCAAAACATTACATGGCAGTACTGTACAGGCTAAGGTATGTTGTCTTAACTAGGAAGTAGCTTTTTCCAGGAGGCTGAATGTGTTATGTTGCTCCTTACAAAGTTTTTGTACTGCAAGTATTGTGCTGTTTGTATCATTCGTATTTAGTTTTTTGTTAAGTGTAAAATCGCCAATGCTAATAGTAGCCTGTCTATGGCAAATCCAATGTAAATTAGCATCAAGCTAGCGCATTTTGGAAGTAGTGAAACCTTATTTTATGTTGGTGGTTTCTACCAGACATACTTGTTTTGTCTGTGTTGAAAATTGCAACATGACTTCGAGGGAGTTTGGCTGAGTCTGCTCTGTGCTGCTTGAGTAATTGTTTACATGTTTAGTCAGTAACCGGATATAAAACCAAATGACAGTTTATTTTACGCAAATCGATACCAGTAGTGCTGACTGATTTCGATCGGTGCTTACAAAAGTACCAAATTCCGTAACCATCCCTACTTTTGTTCATGTACTATTTACTTTTTCTGGGATCAAACAATTGTACGTAATAAAATAGAATAGGGAACTGGTTGTGTGAAGTTCCAAGCATCCACACATAAAAATCATCCATTATTCTGCCGAAAGATTTTGCGTGCCCCAGTCAGTTTTCATCCGATGAGAACCGTTCCAGTATCAAAATGTTCGGCTTGACCGGGAATCGTCAGCTCCCCAAAAACAATATCCCGGATTACCGGGACATTTTTCCCATTGAAAATGAATGGGCCGATTTTTCAAACATGCACAACTACGACATTTCACACCCCATTCAAACCGTTCCACCATCCACACACACACACACACACACACACACACACACACACACGTTCAAAAGAATTCCAGGAATTCCCGGTTATCCAAAGCCCTATTTTTACCTCTTCCTGGAAAGTTTTCAGAGTCCACATTTTTCAACCATTTTTGACCATTCCACCTTCAAAAACATTCCTCCATTCTGAATTACCCATTCTCAATTAAAAATGTTCAAAAATAAAAATATTCAACCAATTCCAACACCAACCCGTTCATATCGTCTCGGACATTGTGCCAGTATCAATATTTTCAGGAATTCCCAAATTTCCAGGAAATTCCCATTCAAATGGACATATTCATAGTTCTACAATGCCCTAAAATCTCAATGTTGTGCCATTTTTATACTCTATTCTGACCTTTTCTACTGGAATTGCAAATTCTAGTTTAAATATTGTGGTATTACGCTACAGCCCTGTTTTTTTCTGAATAAAATGTATAGTTAATAGCATGTTATTTATTTACCGGTGTGTATATATATATTATATATATTTATTTATTTATTTATATTTATTGGCTGATGTCACTCATCGGCAGCATAAAACCCTGATCAGAACGCCACAAATCCAGGTGAAACTTGCTTCTGAAGACCATCTCTTCTATCAACAGGAATCGAGCCGATCGGCAATGTTGTGACGAAGAAAGCGGTATTCACCGTGGAGACGATCAGTGCAGGAATGGGAGAAGTGCTCGTTTACGTTGAGGACCCTGCAGGACACCGAGAGGAGGTGAGACAATTGTACTTCAAATCACAGCGAATCACTTGCTTGCCAGTTACTTTTTAAAAATTCCATATCATCTTCACCTTCCAGGCCAAAGTGACCGCCAACAACGATAAGAATCGCACCTACTCTGTTTACTATGTCCCTAAAGTCACAGGCATGCACAAGGTAAGTTCTACATTTAGTTAGAGGAACTGCACTTTTAAAATGTTTGTCTATCCTTCACAATTCTGATGTAAAACAACTCATGTTTTTGTTTCATGCATTGTAACTCGTAAATAAACTCTCGCAATAGTCAGCTCACAATAGAGATGAGCTCTATTCCGCCTAAAAAGCGCTATAAAAACATCCAAAAGCCTCCATCATTTTATATACACACTAAGTATATAAGTAATGTAACAGGCACATTCATAATAACATTTTGGTCATTTTATGCATATGGCGGCATATTAATTTTAGACACATCCCAACGTTCATTTTAACACTACTAATCATGCAGACTTCATGAGAGACAACAGACTACTTTGGGACAAATGATGATCCAGAAACTTATAATTTTGAGCCTGGATATAAGGATGATCTACACGTTTTAGAAGACGTGTGCTAAACAGATCCAGCTTTAGTCAAAGATTAGGCATTATTGCTAAGTGATAAACATGAAATACAAACTATGAACATAATAAAACAATCACTTACTTACTGTACAATGTCTGCTCTTACTGGGGTAAAGACTGATGGGATGTTAATATCCTCCTGCTCACCTGAATTTATCATAATCCACACGCAGGGTTAAAAAAAAAAAAGTGTTGCAAACGAGCATCTTTTCGTGTCTTTCTCGCCATCTCCGGGTCTAAGTTGGATGTCAAAGATGACCAACTTGTGGATTTATGTCCACAACCTTCTATCTAGGTGAGAGGCATGATGTATCATCTAGAATTAACTTTCAGCAACTCCGAGGCGATGCAGCAGCTCAACATGTCAATATAGCAGCATAAGCTAGTTAGCTCTTTTATCACAACGCCACTAACAATAGTTTATTAGCGCTAGGGCTGCACAATAAATCAAATTGACATCTAGGTTTTAATTAATGCAGCAAATAACCGCATGAGGCTGAGTTTTTTTGTTCCCTCTACAGTTGATGGTCATTTGAATGACAGCCATGTTCGTCAATCAGAATTGAGCCTCGTATTTGTTCGTCTCTCGCTTCAAACGTTTCGAAAGACGTCTTACTTTGTGCATCGCTCTCGTCATTTGAGCGCCTTCAACAGTGGAATTAACTTAACGGAGTGACCCCTCCTTTCAGTCATCCACAATCTGTCTCGGCGGAGAAAAACTTAAGATGACAAAGCTAAATGTCCCATGGTGGGAATATTCCAGCTTCAAATCGAATGGGCAATATGAGCCCATCAACACAGACCGTTATGATCAGTTGATGGCAATAAACAAAAGGACAGCCTCATTTTTCCAACGGGGTAAAGAAATATGCACTGAAAGATGTTACATTTTTTATTTAGGTAAAATTTTTGCTTACAGAAATGAGTCCATTTGATTTTTTGTTTAATTTATTTAGGATAACAAGTTATTTACCTTCCAATTACTGCACAATGGTAAATAATTCTACGGTAATGTCAATATGTATATCCTATTTAAATGGTTACTTGCATTATTATTAAATATTATGATTACATTATAAACACTGTTTAGTTTCTATTCATTATTTCTTCAGTTTAAGAGCATGATGTCTACAAAAGCTGTCAGTCTATCTGCATCAAGCTAAGTATTTTTTAAGTAAATTATTGCATATTATTTTGTGTGGCACCTTGAGACAATATGTTGGCGGTCTTCCTTCTCTCGTTATTTTCTCAGTTTTATGCATTTTTATGTTTAAAATATGCAAATCGCAATTTGAGGGAAAAATCGCAATTACGTTTTTTTCTCAAAATCATGCAGCCCTAGTTGGCGCTTAGCATAATGCTAATACTTGGCTTGTATTCAGGTCCCGACATGTAAATGCACTGTTGGCGGTGGAAAAGAGTACTCTATTAGCTGCATTGTTAGCCACATATTTTACAACATAGAATGCATAAAAGAAACAGATGGTAGGCAAAATGAGGCAGAATTCAAATAAAGGAAAAGTGCAATTTCACCTTTACTCAGGAAACTCCATGTATTTTCTATAGCACTTATGTTTGTATTTTCTTGCGTTCACATTTTGCAGGTGACGGTGTTGTTCGCTGGACAGCATATCTCCAAGAGCCCCTTCGAGGTGGAGATCGGCATGGCTCAGGGAGACTCCAGCAAGGCCACCGCCCAGGGACCCGGTTTGGAGCCCTCTGGAAACATTGCCAACAAGTCCACATACTTTGACACCTACACGGCAGGTAGTAGACTACGTGGATCGAGCTTAAGGTGCGGTATCAAGTTTGGGACCTGACCGTGTCCTACATCCACCAGGTGCTGGTGTTGGTGAAGTGGAGGTTGTGATTATGGACCCTGCAGGGAAGAAGAACACTGTAACTTGTAATATCGAGGACAAGGGCAACAGTAGCTACCGCTGCACCTACAAACCAACCCAGGAGGGCCAGCACACCATCTACGTCACCTTCGCCGGCGGTCAGATCAGCAAAAGTCCCTTCACTGTTAACATCGGGGAAGGTAAGAGTCCAAAAGTAAAGCCTAGGAAGCTATTAAATGTCACAATACAGTGGAACCTTGATTTACAAACCCCTCTATTTGCAAATGTTTTGATTTACAAACTTTTATATGGAGCCAAATGTCCCTCTATACCAGGAACCCTGCTACACAAAACTATAAATGTGCTGACTTTCTTTACAGCATAAGTCACTCACTCTTTCCCCATTCATTACAAAGATGTAAATCGATGCGAACGCCTACGTGCCGCCAGAAAACTAAAATAAGAAAAAGGTTTACCTGCAACTACTGCTATCATGGCCGAAGCTTCAAAACAAGCAAAGAAATTAGTTTTGTCTGAGGAGACAAAAAAAGGGAGGCTACGCGGATAAAAGGACAGTCAAGGATCAGCATTGGCTCGGCTTTCACTCGCTGGCGTGAGCCCAAAGATGAGGGATTTCACTTAAACTAGTAAGGGACTTTCGATGCTCAAATCAAAATCCATCCATCCATCTTCTTCCGCTTATCCGAGGTCGGGTCGCGGGGGCAGCAGCCTAAGCAGGGAAGCCCAGACTTCCCTCTCCCCAGCCACTTCGTCCAGCTCTTCCTGTGGGACCCCGAGGCGTTCCCAGGCCAGCCGGGAGACATAGTCTTCCCAACGTGTCCTGGGTCTTCCCCGCGGCCTCCTACCGGTCGGACGTGCCCTAAACACCTCCCTAGGGAGGCGTTCGGGTGGCATCCTGACCAGATGCCCGAACCACCTCATCTGGCTCCTCTCGATGTGGAGGAGCAGCGGCTTTACTTTGAGCTCCTCCCGGATGGCAGAGCTTCAATCAAAATGATAATGCTAATGTTAGCTATCGGAAATTTGTGTGGTAGCAATAAATAGCTACCAGCTTGATAGTTCCACACTACTTCGTTTGAAAAAAACTTTTTCAGACCTGCGTCCTCTCTGATACATTTTTGGTAGTAGCATCATGTTTGTAGAACAATCAAAGAATTTCTTTTGATAGTGTATTCAACATAAGCATAGCCATTAGAGACAGAATATTTGTGACAATATTACAGCAGACATGTCTGTGTGACGCTATGTGCTAGTCCTCATGGGAAATGCGGTCTTCTGGCAAAACGCTACCGCTTTGGTCCATTGGTGCTGCCAAAATCAACCAAAACTGAGTTATTAAGTGGGCTTAAAAAAAAAGACTATTTGCCAGGAGTAGATTAATGGCGCATAGAAATATGGAACAATCGATAAAAGCAGGCTTTGTACTACAGCAAGTTTTAATTGTGATGAGACCGTACTTTTCCAGAAAATGATGCCAGAGCAGACTTCATTCACAGGGAGGAAATCCCTCCTTCCCTCCTCCTTCCTTCTGTCTACTGCATTCTCCCCAGCTCCTTGCCGATGTTAATGTGGTTGGTTTGTACTATTTAAATGTATATTATTGGAGCAATACGGTTGTTAAAATCAAGGATTTCTGTGATTTTTGATAGTTTGTGAGGACACCAATGAGACTTGTTGTCAGAGCAGCGCATACAGCACAGTTCAGCTTAATAAAGTGAAAGTTGATCCACATCACTTCTGTGTGATTTGCAGTACTGTAAAACACTTTATATTGTCTGTGTTCAAACCTTCACTAAAACATGGACTTTGTCCAGGCTGGAACCAATTATTCTTATTTACATTGCTTCTTATGGAGAACTCTGCTTCACTATACAAACTTTCACATTTATGAACCCTATTCAAGAACCAATTGAGTCAAATCGAGGTTCCATTGTAGTCCCAGTTTTGGTTTGTCACAATGCAAAAGTTATCCACCGTAAAGTCTTGAATGTTTATTCACACTGGAGTTGTCTTCTTTTTTTGTTTAATGCTTTGCCGTTTCCGCCTGTGTCTGTGTGGGACCTTCTGCTCTCTGTTAGAGGCCTGGTGGCATCTGTCCTCTCTCTGGAGCCGCTCCTTCCTTCTGCTGTCATTTCCTGTTTCCCGGGATCTCTCTTGGGTACTCAAATGTTTCAGTTTGTGTGTCTGTGTGATCTAGTATGGCTATCTCTGCAAGAAAGGGACATTTAAGGTGTCTTAGGGAGGACTCTCTGACAGAGCAAATGGTGTCAAAGACAATTCAATTGTTGTGGCGTAGGCTCTGTTGGAGTGTCCTCACTGAGATAGCAATGCTTTATGTTGCATGCATTAAAGCTTAAATTGCATGTTTTGTCAAGCTATCTGCCTATAAGGCAAGCTCCAAACTCCCCATGGCTCTTTCAACCTTACACAACTCTTCTTGCTCCAAGCAACAGACGTTAGTCGTTAGTTTAGCAGGACTCCATTTTTTTGTAGTTCCAGCTTAGTTTGTCAGCAGTTGACCTGTTACAGTAGGCATGACTGTATTTTTGCCTCATTCCTGTGAGAATCCTGCATGTGACCGAAGCATTAAGGAGTGGGGCTATCCAGGACTATTTTCAGTGTGCTCAAACAACCACAAGGTAGCTTCTGAGAGCAGATAATACTGGATCATTTATCATGTCTGTCGTGCTTTAAGTGGGGGATGAGGCAAAAACTAATCTAGACCCTCTGTACGTCCCCCACCCCGAGCAGCAAAAACTGCAAAGGCCCTTTTATTATTCTCCTATCGTATTTTTGAGGCCCTTAACAAGCACGAACTCACCAAGTTTTATAAGCTTGTCAGATCAGGCGAAAGTTAAGTATTTTGGGGTCCCAAACACGAAATTTCAAAATTCAAGCACCCTTGAAAGTTAACAAAAAAATTAGCCCCTACCACCAGTGTCACATATCGTTAGGATAACTCGAAGGAGCATTCTATCATGACAGGACGCACGTAAAAGTCAAGAACCCATAAAACGAACAGGAAGTCGGCCATTTTGGATTCCGTCAGCCATTTTTAGGCCAAAAACAGAGGTTGTATCTTACTTTACTTTATTGATCAGCTCTCCTTCCAAACTCATGAGGCTTCAAGGTCGGGAACTGATCATGTCTAGATAGTGGCACAAATGTCTCCCCTTGTGGTCTAACAGTCACAACTTCCTTCCACATGCTCCAATGCTTAAACCCCGATGTTAAACAGGAATGTGAGGGCCCGTTTGTCTTTAAACCTTTTCAGTCATCTTTACTGAGATAAACGCTTATTTTGATAACTAAAGCAATCTTCATACAGCATAAGGATGTAACACACACCAGTATTCATGATAAACCACGGTAGAATTCAGACGGTATTAGAGTTTCGAATTTCAATGATTGGAAAACAATGATTGATTTCCGCAGAAGTAGCAATGCTAATTGCTAGCTGTCTTAAAGCGGCTCTTTGCAACCTTTTAAGCGACTGCCTAGAGGGCTACAACATTCCATTTCGTGTGGCAGGCTTTATACTCTGCCCTCTTTTGGCTTTTAGCACGTAAAGACGTTACTACAGTCGGTCTGGATTAGTTTTTGCCACATCCACCACTTAAAGCGTGAGTGAAGTATGGCGTTTCCTTGATGTGAAAATCTGATAATTCGGCATCATCTTTCTATTTCTGACTCATCTGCTCACAGATGCTACCTTGTGGTTGTTTGATCTTACTGCACTTAATCTGGCTAAATTAACGCCCGCTCCTTAATGCTTCATCACATGCAGGATTCTCACAGGAGTGAGGCAAAAATTAATCCAGACCTAATGTACGTCCATCACACACACTTACACACATTAGCTTTGTGTGTGGTCTGCTAATGATAGATTAAGTAAAGTTTAGCTCCTAACGTTAGCTATTATTCAAGGTATATTCTATCATAACAAATTAATATTTTGTCTTGGGCTGCTTTTGTTTATGCACACACTTTTCATGTCTGCATGTGTGCGACACAGCGGTGAGTGACGAGCATGAATCCCACAAATGCATCGGATTAATTTTTATTCAATACATTTAGTAATTGTAAAAAATATTGACTCCTTTTTAAAAATATGATTTCTGTTAAATCACTCGTACCTTTAGCCAGCCAGTGGTGCCCCTTTTTAATGAGAAAACGCATTTAAATTTTATTGTAAAACCGTGATTGAATGCTGTGCCTTGAAAAACTCTCCTGGAGAAGCAGCTCGTGCACTCATCGCTTGTTGGCTTGAATGCTAACAAGAATACACAAGAATACAAGACATTAACGTCTTTCCTCGTTACAAAATTGTATAAATACATTGCTGTCCCGTTTTACTTTTTTTTTTTTTTTTTTTTTTACCATTTAAAAACAACTCTAAAACCTTTACAAATGAAAACAGAAGAAGATAAACCTATTCAAACATTCCAAATGGCAACAAAATGGCATACTTTTCCTTCCACCAAGGAAATTAAATTAATTTACTTGTTTAAATAATAAAACCTGGTTAAACCCCTTCAACAATACTGTGATGATGATAGTTTTTGGACATTTCAGATCATGTTTTTAATAGCTACTCACTACACATACAATTAGTTGTTTTTTTGTAATGTAGCATTGTGGTTAGCCTATTTATAATCCCACTACAAGTCTATATCTCTTCTTATCATATACAGTAGTTTATCTTTTCCTGTAACGTTTCCTCTAATGCCTGGAGAGACTTCCTGCTGTGAGTCAGCTGCCACTATTTTCTACATCACTGGGACATATGAAAGATGCTCCCTCGGTTTCCTGTGTGGCGGTAAAGGCCCACATCGTTGTTGAAGTACTTCAACCACTCACTCGAGATGACCAAGTAGAGCAGCTTTCCAGTCACAGTGGAACTTTACAAAAATGTTTATTTTTGCATTGACATACAAGCCATTTCTTTTTTCCCCACCGAGTTGTAGTCGCTGGAACTAGTACTTTAAGTCGATTCAGTTTTAGATGTTCCGTTGTTTTTCAGATCAACAATACACTTAAAAGATGTCTGACCTCAGACAGCTAAGATATCTTGCAGTATGATTTTTAATGTACATTTAAACCCTGTGCTGCTGGAGTGATCGCAAAGTTCCGTCGTGACGTTACGTACAACCCAAGTACCATTACATGGCACTGTTGGATTTTACGTGAATCTGTGCTCGGTAGAACACTGGCGGGATTCGGTCAGTGCCAAAAAAAGTACCAGATTCGGTACCCATCCTTAATGACCATTATGAACATTAGGGTCTAAAAAATAAAAATAAAATCTTGATTCTTAATTATAACGATTCTTAATCGATGTAAAAAAAAAAAAATCTAAAATACTTCTTTTTTTTTAAGCTACTCCGACAAATCATATTGTTGATGGAGATTATATCTGCTGTACAGTTTTACTTTAGAAAAGAGAAGTGTTGGATACTTCTCTTTTTGCCTTATTTGACTTTATTAAATGTTTGGGTAGAATTTCATTCAACACAACCAGTTTTCTTTTAAGAAATGTAATCTATTTTATGGAGGAATGTATTTAATCATAGAACAGGGACCCAATATCATTAAAACAAAGTATTGATTTTGAATCGAGAATAGTTTTGAATCAAGAATCGATTCTGAATCAAATTGTGTGGTCCCCAAAGATTCACAGCCCTAGTGGACAGGCTCCCCAAAATTAATAATCATTGTCTCTTATGCGGGAAATACTAGTGGTGTCAATTTTTTTTTTTCCCGAATGAATCGCCATTTGTTACGATTCTTAATGGATTAAAAAAAATCTAAAACTTTTTTCTTTTTTTTTAAAATCTGTCCTGTCCATTGTTGATGTAGATTATATCTGCTGTACAGATTTACTTTAGAAAAGAGAAGTGTTGGATACTTCTCTGGTTGCCTTATTTGTATTTGACTTTATTAAAGGTTTGGGTAGAGTTGTATTAAAACCAGTTTTCTTAATATATCAACTTTTCAGAGCCATTTATTTATTTTATGGAGGAATGTAGTTAATCATAGAACTGGCACCCAATGTTATTCAAGTAATGATTTTTAATCGAGAATCGATTCTGAATCGAATCTTTACCCCCAAGAATTGAATCGTGTGGTGCCCTAATGGACATATATGCGCTGACATCACAATGACAAACTGTCACAGTTGTTGACAAAATAATTTTATAAAGATCTCCACAATGCCTCCATGGTTTAAATCCATATTTTCTGCACTTAAAGGGAGCTCAAATACAAAAACAATTGGGCAAGAAAAGGTTTTTTTTTCATATTGTGACCCCTTCAAAGGAGCTTGGTAAGTACACTTTCTCACCAACAAATCAGTAATATACTGAGATTATGTCAGATCAGGATTTTCAGGATCCTGGCTAGCTAAGGTCAAAAGTCAAATCAGCATGTTTGTTCTCAGTCTTCCCAGAAGTCATAACAAATATTTTGTCAGTCGAACGTCTGCTGCATTTGTTTACTGTCTCCTCCCACCCTCCCTAAATGACAACCAGGAGTGATCTCCATGCTAGACCCTCTCACCTGGTGTGTTGTCATTGCAGCTTGCAACCCCAGCCTGTGCAAAGCCAAGGGCCGTGGTCTGCAGCCCAAGGGCTTGAGAGTAAAGGAGACTGCAGACTTCAAAGTCTACACCAAAGGAGCTGGCACTGGAGAGCTCAAAGTCACCATCAAGGGGCCGAGTAAGCATCCAATCTTTTTTGTACCTTGACACCTTTCTTTTTGTTTATGTGCAGAAGTGGATGGTAAATAGTCTATTGTTTAGTGCTTGCCAAGACGTATACAATTGGCTCGTTAGGAGTATGACTCTGATTCACCAATCCAGTGACTTTTGGCTACATTCCACCAATCAAACGGAGCCGGTCAGTCACATGACCGCACTTGAACTATATACTGTAAAAAAATGACATGTCATAACTCTTTGTTTACTTACAAAATATGGAAAATATTTTTATTCCACTTCCAACTAGAGAGAATATGTAAGTTGTAGACCAGGGGTGTCCAAATTATGGCCTGTGGGCTGCCAATTAAATTTGGCGCACAGGACAACAAACAATTTTGGCTGAGTGAGGTGTATTCATATCTTATACAAATGCTCATTGCTGCAATTTTTACAAAACTGGTGGCTAATGAAAGTAACTCAATAACTACTTGTGTGTAGTGCACAACATTTAGTTGTATGACCCAATCCAAACAACCTTCACTAGTCATGGTGCAGGAAAAAAAAAAAAAATTAAACCAGCGCAAAAATTCAACAAACATGTTCACACATGACACAACCTGCTCATTGAGCTTTGTGTACATTATAAACAATATCTAATCATCATTAAAAAATCAAAACTAAACCTATTTAAATCCATTACAATGCATGATGGGAAAATGCAAAACACTCTCCACACTTATCCACGTTGGGTGCAATTTAGCGAGTTGATATTTCTGATTGATTACAAAACTAAGGAAGTCGTTACGTTACGGAAGTAAACAAGGTAGAAGTTGAACTTTCACATACTGTGTGTCTCACTATAGTACTATTTATATAAAATACAAATAGAAATGCTACTAAATAAATCAGAAGTTACTCACCAGGTATTTCTATTTTACTCAATATTTCTCTTAGTCATATTAAAGCAGTCCTTCCCAAATAGTAAGGCGGGCCACCCTGTGTTATCCCACGGAACATGCTTTATCAGTATCACGCTTAAAACCCCGCTTTGAAAAGCCGTGCACTGCAAAACATGCTCATTGTAGCCATTAACCAGGATTTTGTCATTTTGATTTAATAAAAGTAACCTACAAAAATAAAATTTCGAGCAGGTGTTTGGCTGGCTTAATATTGCTGATCAATTTGAGTTTGAGTGTATTTTTCAAATCTGTCACAAAATGTTTGACATGTTTTCTTCTTACATTTCCTGGCCAGTCTATCCACCTCTGCTTATGTTGGTGGCTTTTAAAATTTCCAATTTAAGGTTTTGGAGCAAAGGGGTACTCATGCGTGTCTTTGTTTACAGAGGGTCTTGAGGAGCCGTGCAAGAGGAAAGATTTGGGAGATGGCGTGTATGGATTTGAGTATTACCCCACCACTCCTGGAACATATTCTATCACCATCACCTGGGGAGGACAGCACATCCCCCGCAGGTACACCTTAACAACTCAACTTAGTCCGCCATGTAAATCAGTGAACAGATTTTTTTCTAACTGTGTTTTATGGACAATAGACTGCTTTCAAACATTTTTAGACAGAGCGAGATGGATATATAAAAAAAAAAAAAAAAAAAGTTTTTCAATTTGTTCGCTCAGTCTATCCATATCTTCTTTTTTTCGATCTATACATGTACAGTATGTATGTATGTATGTTAGGGTTGTACCATATACCGGTACTAGTAAAGTACCGCGATACTAATGAATCAAATTCGATACTATACAGCCTCTAATTAAAACAGTTTCCGCGCCCCCCCCCCCCCCCCCCCTCCCTTTTTTAAATTTTTTTTTATATGGGCTTGTTGGCGCGCTGTCGTGACATCGCTGGTTTTATGAGCAGAGAAGCATGTGTTCGGCAACGCACAATCACGCAGTACTTACAGGCAGACCCATTGTGTAGACCGAAAAGGGAGAATGGATGCATTTTGGCTTAATAACTAAAGATAAAAGTAGAGCTAGAACACTGAAATGCCCTCAGGAAGAGGTACTTTAAAACATGGCTAGCTAGCTAGCGGATAACGTCCATCCGCAGTCTGCAGTGTTTTAGCTACTTCTAAATCACTAATCTTTGTCTTCATGGCGACAAAGTTAGTTTCTTACAAGTATCATCCCTGCAGGACGAGGAATTGCTAAACATGCTTCACTACCCACGGTAGGAAGATCCAATAGCTCACCGGCGTCACAATGTAAACAAACACCATGGGTGAATCTACACCTGACATACACTATAATGTATCGAGTCGATACTATGATTAAATCAATATTTTTTAGCATCACAAAAACATTTTTTACATTTGTTATTTACATTATGTTTATAAACTCAGAAAATATGTCCCATTTGAATATGACCAATGTTTGATCCGGTAACTACTTGGTATCGGATCGATACACAAATTTGTGGTATCATCCAAAATTAATGAAAAGCATCCAAACAGAGGACTATGTGTTTATTACATTTTTACAGAAGTGTAGATAGAACATGTTGAAATGGAAAATAACCAGATACTAACAGTAAATGAACGAGTAGATTAATAATCAATTTTTACAGCTTGTCCCTCATAATGTTTGACAAAATTATATAATGATACATGACAGTTACTGCATACGTCAGCAGACTAATTGGGAGCCTTTGTTTGCTTACTTGGTACTAAAAGACAAGTTGTCTAATATGTTCACTATTTTATTTAAGGACAAAATTGCAATAAGAAACATATATTTAATGTACCGTAAGATTTTTTGTTAAAATAAAGTCATTAATGCCATTTTTTGTGGTCCCCTTTATTAAGATAATGCCATTTTTTGTGGTCCCCTTTATTTACAAAAGTATCTAAATACATTTTGGTTCTGGTACAGGTACCAAAATATTGGTATCGGGACAACCCTAATATGTATAGGTTTATATATATATATATATATATATATATATATATATATATATATATATCCTAAAAACATGTTATTAAAATATATTTTATTTCGTCATCTACTCAAATAGCGGAAAGTTGATTTGTTGGAAAATGAGTCCTTCATGGCGGCACAATAAAGCGTTGATATGAGCTGGAGATATACCAGAACTTTCTGCTGTTTCAGTCCCATTGAAGTCAAGATTGGCACAGAGGCTGGCCAGCAGAGGGTGAGGGCTTGGGGTCCGGGCCTCGAAGGCGGCGTGATCGGCAAATCTGCCGACTTCGTAGTGGAGGCCGTCGGAGAGAACGTTGGCACGCTGGGTATGTTTCATGAACGTGCTGGCGTTCTGCTCGCTGTGCTCAAAGCGCTCCGGTTTGGTCCGCCAGGTTTCTCCGTGGAAGGTCCATCTCAGGCCAAGATCGAATGTGACGACAAGGGTGACGGTTCTTGTGACGTGCGCTACTGGCCCACGGAGCCTGGCGAATATGCGGTCCATGTGCTCTGCAACAACGAAGACATCCAGCACTCTCCCTTCATGGCGGAAATTGTCAACCCGCCTGGCAAAGACTTTTACCCCGACAAGGTTGGCACATCCCTGCAGACCTCAGTAGATCCACAGGACCACCAGGGTTCTGGTTTTGAAGGCCTCCATCTGACAAGTGAAAGTGTGTCTTCCAGGTCAAGGCCTTTGGTCCAGGTCTCCAAAGCAGTGGCTTGGCTGTTGGTAAACCTACCGAGTTCACGGTGGATGCCAAGCAAGGCGGGAAGGCTCCTCTGAAGATTTTGGCCCAGGTACACTTCAAATGTTCAATTTATTGATAGTTTTTTTGTTTTTTTTTCTCAAATCGATGCATAACTTCCTGCTTCTCAAGACTGATATTGATTTTACTGTACAGTAGGACTGGATTAGTTTTTGCCACATCCCTCACTTAAAGTGTGAGTGAAGACACTGAATACATTGACAAACACCCACTCCTTACTGCTTCAGTCACACGCAGGATTCTTACAGGAATGAGGCAAATCGAGACTTACTAGTTTGTGCACGCCTTTTTTTTTTGGTTGGGGCAGCTTCTTTAGCAGTGGGCGTCTACGCAGGCGTTCAAAACAGTCGAAACGATGCCGACATTACCGGTGGCTGATAAGGTTTGATGTGTTGAAGCACAACATTTTTTTCCCCGCACAATGTTTGCAGAACATTTGTTGCAAATAGCAATGCCAAATATCGAACAACGCCATGTTTAACAATGAGCTCAGAGGGAATTAACGAAAAAGGTGTGCTTAATTTGCGCACATATAGCACAGTATGGTTTATTTTGCCTTATTGGGGCATGTTTATTTTTTAATCAGAGCTATTTTTCAATATGGTTTTCCCTGTGCAACTTTTTCACCTCCTATATCGATATTAGATCCTTGATTAATATTAATCCGAGATCAGCACAAATCATAGTACATACTTTCATTTTGCAGTGTGGAGTGTTGTAAAAGGCTTAACTGAAATTGCACAAAAAACAATGGCAGTAGTGAAACACTAACCTGCTAACTGGAATGGATTTATGCCGTCTTTAAATTTGTTTTTTGCGACACATATTGGCCACACTAATGTAATCTCATAGAATAGAATAGAAAGTACTTTATTGATCCCTGGGGGAAATTCAGCACCACAGTTTGCTCACAATAGACAATAATCCATCCATCCATCTTCTTCCGCTTATCCGAGGTCGGGTCGCGGGGGCAGCAGCCTAAGCAGGGAAGCCCAGACTTCCCTCTCCCCAGCCACCTCGTCCAGCTCCTCCCGGGGGATCCCGAGGCGTTCCCAGGCCAGCCGGGAGACATAGTCTTCCCAACGTGTCCTGGGTCTTCCTCGTGGCCTCCTACCGGTCGGACATGCCCTAAACACCTCCTTAGGGAGGCGCTCGGGTGGCATCCTGACCAGATGCCCGAACCACCTCATCTGGCTCCTCTCGATGTGGAGGAGCAGCGGCTTTACTTTGAGCTCCCCCCGGATGACAGAGCTTCTCACCCTATCTCTAAGGGAGAGCCCCGCCACCCGGCGGAGGAAACTCATTTCGGCCGCTTGTACCCGTGATCTTGTCCTTTCGGTCATAACCCAAAGCTCATGACCATAGGTGAGGATGGGAACGTAGATCGACCGGTAAATTGAGAGCTTTGCCTTCCGGCTCAGCTCCTTCTTCACCACAACGGATCGATACAGCGTCCGCATTACTGAAGACGCCGCACCGATCCGCCTGTCGATCTCACGATCCACTCTTCCCTCACTCGTGAACAAGACTCCGAGGTACTTGAACTCCTCCACTTGGGGCAAGATCTCCTCCCCAACCTGGAGATGGCACTCCACCCTTTTCCGGGCGAGAACCATGGACTCGGACTTGGAGGTGCTGATTCTCATCCCAGTCGCGTCACACTCAGCTGCGAACCGATCCAGTGAGAGCTGAAGATCCTGGCCAGATGAAGCCATCAGGACCAAATCATCTGCAAAAAGCAGAGACCTAATCCTGCAGTCACCAAACCGGATCCCCTCAATGCCTTGACTGCGCCTAGAAATTCTGTCCATAAAAGTTATGAACAGAATCGGTGACAAAGGGCAGCCTTGGCGGAGTCCAACCCTCACCGGAAACGTGTCCGACTTACTGCCGGCAATGCGAACCAAGCTCTGACACTGATCATACAGGGAGCGGACCGCCACAATCAGACAGTCCGAAACCCCATACTCTCTGAGCACTCCCCACAGGACTTCCCGAGGGACACGGTCGAATGCCTTCTCCAAGTCCACAAAGCACATGTAGACTGGTTGGGCAAACTCCCATGCACCCTCAAGGACCCTGCCGAGAGTATAGAGCTGGTCCACAGTTCCACGACCAGGACGAAAACCACACTGTTCCTCCTGAATCCGAGGTTCGACTATCCGGCGTAGCCTCCTCTCCAGTACACCTGAATAGACCTTACCGGGAAGGCTGAGGAGTGTGATCCCACGATAGTTAGAACACACCCTCCGGTTCCCCTTTTTAAAGAGAGGAACCACCACCCCGGTCTGCCAATCCAGAGGTACTGCCCCCGATGTCCATGCGATGCTGCAGAGTCTTGTCAACCAAGACAGCCCTACAGCATCCAGAGCCTTAAGGAACTCTGGGCGGATCTCATCCACCCCCGGGGCCTTGCCACCGAGGAGCTTTTTAACTACCTCAGCAACCTCAGCCCCAGAAATAGGAGAGCCCACCACAGATCCCCCAGGCACTGCTTCCTCATAGGAAGACGTGTTGGTGGGATTGAGGAGGTCTTCGAAGTATTCCCTCCACCGATCCACAACTTCCGCAGTCGAGGTCAGCAGAACACCATCCGCACCATACACGGTGTTGGTAGTGCACTGCTTCCCCTTCCTGAGGCGGCGGATGGTGGTCCAGAATCGCTTCGAAGCCGTCCGGAAGTCGTTTTCCATGGCTTCCCCGAACTCCTCCCATGTCCGAGTTTTTGCCTCCGCGACCGCTGAAGCCGCACGCCGCTTGGCCTGTCGGTACCTGTCCGCTGCCTCAGGAGTCCCATGAGCCAAAAGAACCCGATAGAACTCCTTCTTCAGCTTGACGGCATCCCTCACCGCCGGTGTCCACCAACGGGTTCTAGGATTACCGCCACGACAAGCACCAACTACCTTGCGGCCACAGCTCCAATCAGCCGCCTCGACAATAGAGGTGCGGAACATGGTCCACTCGGACTCAATGTCCAGCACCTCCCTCGTGACATGTTCAAAGTTCTTCCGGAGGTGGGAATTGAAACTCTCTCTGACAGGAGACTCTGCCAGACGTTCCCAGCAAACCCTCACAATGCGTTTGGGCCTGCCAGGTCTGTCCGGCATCCTCCCCCACCATCGCAGCCAACTCACCACCAGGTGGTGATCGGTAGAAAGCTCCGCCCCTCTCTTCACCCGAGTGTCCAAAACATGAGGCCGCAAATCCGATGACACAACTACAAAGTCGATCATAGAACTGCGGCCTAGGGTGTCCTGGTGCCAAGTGCACATATGGACACCCTTATGCTTGAACATGGTGTTCGTTATGGACAATCCGTGACGGGCACAAAAGTCCAATAACAAAACACCACTTGGGTTCAGATCCGGGCGGCCATTCTTCCCAATCACGCCTCTCCAGGTTTCACTGTCGTTGCCAATATGAGCGTTGAAGTCCCCCAGTAGAACGAGGGAATCACCCGGGGGAGCACTCTCAAGTACTCCCTCGAGTGAATCCAAAAAGGGTGGGTACTCTGAGCTGCTGTTTGGCGCGTAAGCGCAAACAACAGTCAGGACCCGTCCCCCCACCCGAAGGCGGAGGGAAGCTACCCTCTCGTCCACCGGGTTGAACTCCAACATGCAGGCTCTGAGCCGGGGTGCAACAAGAATTGCCACCCCAGCCCGTCGCCTCTCACTGCTGGCAACGCCAGAGTGGAAGAGAGTCCAGCCCCTCTCGAGAGAACTGGTTCCAGAGCCCTTGCTGTGCGTCGAGGTGAGTCCGACTGTATCCAACCGGAACTTCTCTACCTCGCGCACTAGCTCATGCTCCTTCCCCCCCAGTGAGGTGACGTTCCACGTCCCAAGAGCTAGCTTCTGTAGCCGAGGATCGGACCGCCAAGTGCCCTGCCTTCGGCTACCGCCCAGCTCACATTGCACCCGACCTCTATGGCCCCTGCTATGGGTGGTGAGCCCATTGGAGGGGGGACCCACGTTGCCTCTTCGGGCTGTGCCCGGCCGGGCCCCATGGGGACAGGCCCGGCCACCAGGCGCTCGCCATCGTGCCCCAACTCCGGGCCTGGCTCCGGAGGGGGGCCCCGGTGACCCGCGTCCGGGCGAGGGAAATCTGAGTTTCGGTTCTTGCATTTCCATAGAAGAATAGACAATAATAAATAATATATATATATATATCTATAGATCTACTCTACATTTAAGTGCAGTCAAGAAGGAACATATGCATTATACAGTCTGATGGCTGTCGGTATGAAGGACCTCTTGTGTCGTTCCGTGTTGCATTTTGGGAGTCTGAGCCTTCCACTGAACGTGCTCATTCTCCCCGCAAGGTCCGAGTGTAGTGGGTGGGAGGTGTTGTCCATAATGGCTAGGAGTTTTGCTAGACTTCTCCTCTCTGACACCACCGCCAGAGAGTCTAGCTCCACTCCCACCACGTTACTGGTCTCATGATGCGGTAAATTGAATGATGTGGACACGTTTGTTTCTGGATGCTTTTTAGTAAGGTCCTGCCTTGGAGACTGTTATTAATATGCAACTATGATTGATACTTCTTTATGTTGACAAATGTGCTATTTTACACTGCAATATTGTTAAATGATTACTATGTATGTCTAGTTTCTGTGCTTAGCTGCGACACATATTGGCCACAATACTGTATAATCTCATGATGCGGTAAATTGAATGATGTGGACACGTTTATTACTGGATACTTTTTAGTAAGGTCCTGCCTTGGAGACTTTGTATGTGTTATTAATATGCGGCTATGAATAATTGATACTTGTTTATATTGACAAGTGTGCTGTTTTACACTGCAATATTGTTCAATGATTACTACGTATGTCTAGCTAGTGTGATACTTTGTTTTTAGCTGTTGTGTAGCTCCTAGTAGCCTATAGCCTAGCATGTTTGCCTTTCATAAATGACTTTAGTAAAATAAAAGAAATTGTGTTTATTGGACATTTAGATGCACAAATTATCATGTCCGATACATGCAGTCATGGAGCGTGTTATCACACATTTTACATGCAAGCAAATGTCCTCCGATACTTGTTCCTTTTCTGTTATCGCATCAATAGGGCTGAGAATCTTTAGGCACCGCACGATTCGAGTCGAAATTTCCACTTTTTAATAACATTGGGTGCCAGTCATGATTAACTACATTCCTCCATAAAAGAGACAAACAACTCTGATACATTTCTATATCACTTAAAAACTGTTTTTCTTTAACAAAATTCCACCCAAACATTTAATAAAATCAAATACAAATAAGGCAACAGGAAACGTATCCAACACTTCTCTTTTCTAAAGTAAGTCTGTACAGCAGATATCATCTACATCAGCGGTGTCAAACATACGGACCATATCAGGCCTGCGAACAGGTTTAACCCGGCTTGTGCGAAGAGTGAGAAGTATAAAATTCAGTTGTAATTTTCTAATGAAAGGAACTGCTGTTTTATGTGTCCACTGGATGTCACAATAGCAATTCAAGTGTAACCCACGTCACTGTTTAAAAATTACATGTCAGCTGACTTTAAGCGCCCTCTGGATTGGCCTCTTTTCCACTAAACAAAATAACGAAATGGTAAGATGCAAACATTTAGGTCAACTTGACAGTCATCTTTGTAGTTAGAGTTCCATGCAGCGCTCGCAATTGATTGAATGCACGATGCGCATCCTGAGCTCCATTGTAAAAATGTTTCTACATTTGTTGTTTTTCCTATTTTACTTTATGCTTAAATCCATCATGTTTACATTGGTTAGGTTTTTAGTTATGTTAATTTTGGTGTCGTTATGGTGTCAGTTTGATAAATGTTTTGTTTAAATTATAAGTGTATTATTTGAATGATAATAAATGACCGTGTTGTAACTTGTAGCAGTTGCGGATGTCACTTGGTTGCTTTTGCAAACACATCTTTAATGAACTGCCAACAAGAGAATTGAAGAAGTGCTTAAAGTTGAATAGCTTTGTAAATATACAGAGACAAAGTAAGTTTGTGTTCTTCATGGTGTTTTTGAAACTGCACCATTTTTTTTTCCTCCAGAATTTTCAACTAACTTGAAGTGTTTTGCTAAGATGATTATTTGCAAAGTGTTCTATTTTTGGCCATAGTAATGCCATTATTTTATAAGTCAGGCCTGGGTGGGAATAATGAGACAATGTGAGACCCTCATCCACATCAACAATATGATTTGCCTGAGTGGCTGGATATCACAGATTTCTTTTAAAATAAGTTAATTTTTTAGTTTTTTAAATTGATTCTGATTTTTTTTTTTTAAAGAATCATTACAAGTAAAAATCGCTGATAATTAAAAAAAATCTATTATTTTTTTATTTATTTTTAAACCTTTAGGATCAATACTTTTGAAATCTAACATTTAAACACCTCGCCACCACAGGTATGGAATGGAACACTTGCAACTTAAATATGGAAACTTAATTCTTATGTTTTTGTTTCCTTTTTCCACAGGACGGAGAAGGCACTCCTCTGGATGTTAACGTCAAAGATAACGGCAACGGCACATACACTTGCACTTACACGCCACGTAAACCCTTAAAGCACACTGTCATGGTCTCCTGGGGAGGAGTCAACATCCCTGACAGCCCTTTTAGGGTAAGCACTATAAAGAGTCTTCCGATGATATTTTATCTTTAAATGGGTTGTTTTGGACCCCAGATGAACGTTGGGGCAGGCTGTCATCCAAACAAGGTCAAGGTATCAGGACCTGGGGTGGCCAAGACTGGCCTTAAGGCCTTCGACCCGACATACTTCACAGTCGACTGCGCTGAGGCCGGTCAAGGTAAAGATGGGAGACTTTATCTTCCACAGGACTCCTAAGAGCATCGTTATTTTAAACACGCTGTCCGTAGGTGATATCAGCATGGGGATCAAGTGCGCTCCTGGTGTGGTGGGACCTGCAGAGGCCGACATCGTCTTTGACATTATTCGTAACGATAACGACACATTCACGGTCAAATACACCCCTCCTGGAGCAGGCAGCTACACCATTATGGTTTTGTTTGCTGACCAAGTGAGTTGCAGTCACAAAGAATAACAGACAAGAAGTGTTCTCAGTACTCACTTTATTCCTGTTTGTACTTTAAGGCTATTCCATTGACACCCTTCAGGGTAAAGGTGGATCCTGCTCACGATGCCAGTAAAGTCAAGGCCGAAGGACCAGGACTCAGCCGCAGTGGTAAGAGCACGGTTTCATAGAGGTGGGAATCTTTGGGCACCTCACCATTCCATTCCCATTCTTGTGACGATTTCAATCAGAATCCATTCTCGATTCAACCCAATTCTCGGAATACATTATTTTGTATATAAGTGACAATAAAATGGGTTAAAAAAGCTCCTCCTGGCTGCTGATGTACAACGTATGCTGGTGTTGGCCTAAAAAAACATACTTTAAAAATGTATTTTTAAAATGTGATTTACAAATTTCACAGAAAATGGAGCAACTCCAACCCAATCCCATTGAAAACAGTAGTAAAAAAGGAAAAACAATTAACCAAAGCAAAATATAAATAAAACAAATAATGAATGTTATGAATTAATTGAATCAATAATGTTATTATTATGATGGGGAGTATAATGTGCAGAAAGGTGGCCGTTCAGAAACTTGAGGTTTTCTGGTTTGATTCCAGCTTCCGCCATCCTAGTCACTGCTGTTGTCCTTGGGCAAAGCACACAAATATAAATGAAGCTTACCACCACTATCCTTCAATGTGAAGCGCTTTGAGACAATTTGTGAAAAAGCACTTTATAAATATCATTCATTGTTTTATTTCGTTTCATAATAATTTTATTATATTAGAATGTATTTTAATATTTTTCTCCAAAAAATGTATTCTTAAAAGAAAAAATTGAGAACACTTTAGAAATCGATTTTCGAGGATTATAAATACAATTGGAATTAAATAAAAAGTGTGATTTGGATCTCAATGGTCTGTTGTATTTCACTTCAATTTGCCAAACCACGTCAACTAAATACGTATATAGTCTGACATTTTTTCATGGTGTATTAACGTGCGATAATATTCACAGGTGCTCTAATTATGTAGGTGCATGTTGCGCAATCACAGATACTTGTGAAGGTGTCCTCTAATTCAGTGTTTTTTAACCACTGTTCCACTGCACAGTCTGGTGTGCTATGGGAAATTATGCAATTTCACCTAATTGGTCTGAAAAATATTTGTTTGCAAACCGATAATTATAATCTGCAAATGTGCAGTTGTCTGTGCTGTCTAGAGATCAGCAGAGTAACCATGTGATACTCTTCCATATCAGTAGGTGGTAGCAGGTAGCTAATTGCTTTGGAGGCCCATTTGGAGACAAGACAATTAGTGATGCATGGAGGGTTAAGGTTTAAATTCATATCAAACAATGCGTTGGGTACTTGATGAGAACGACTGTTGTCAATATAGGCCACTGAGTTAAATGTTTTTAAATGTTCTACTCGCGGTGTGCCTTGGGATTTTTTCAATGAAAAAAAGTATGCCTTGGTTCAAAGGTTGTAAAACACTGTTCTAATGAATCCTTTCTTGCTGCCATTGCAGGTGTTGAGCTAAACAAGCCCACTCATTTCACAGTAAACACGAAAGGAGCAGGAAAAGCCAACCTGGACTGCAACTTCAGCGGGCCCATCAAAGCAGAGGCTGTCAAAGACATGGAAATAATCAACAACCACGACAACACGCACACCGTGAAATACACTCCTGTGCAGCAGGTAAGGCTCTCAACGAGAGATGCACCGATCGGTATCAGCCGATTTCCGTGGAGAAAGTACGCGAGGCAGACTGTCGTTTCATTTCGTTCAATGCCGAAAAGCCATTCCCCTTGGCTGATACTTTTTATATTTTTGGTTGTGCCCAACAGAGGATGTTCATACAGTGTGGAGCCGCTCCCTTAGGT
The DNA here is from genome assembly GCF_033978685.3 of Nerophis lumbriciformis. Classification (NCBI taxonomy): domain Eukaryota; kingdom Metazoa; phylum Chordata; class Actinopteri; order Syngnathiformes; family Syngnathidae; genus Nerophis; species Nerophis lumbriciformis. Next base: position 58,619,397 of record NC_084548.2, read on the forward strand.
TAAAATTGTCATTGCGTCAAAGTACATTTCTTACAAGTATTCTTGCTGGAGGACAAGGCTAAACATGTTACACACCAAGTAAGAACAAACGGGAGCAGACAAGAAGGCATGCTAAGCTAGCTTGAAAAAAAGAAGTGCTTTGTAATGTATGACATGTAAGGTATTCAACTGTTTTCAGCAAACAACAAAGGAAACGGAAGTGTTGAGTAAATAAAATGATGTAATTGTCTTGCATAGCCCTGACCCTAATTCTGCATCTCCACTCCCTACTGACACCAGGGCTCTATGGGGCTTGCTGTGACCTACGGTGGAGATCACATCCCAAAGAGCCCATTCAATGTGGCTGTGGCTCCTTCACTGGACCTCAGCAAGATCAACGTCACAGGCCTGGGCGACCGTATGTACTCTTCACTCCCTTATCTGTGTGATGTTTTGGAGAACGTACAAGTGAAGATTTGATTGACCGAAATGTTTTTGTTTTTTTAGGGCCAATACCAATTATTAGTACCGGTAGTCAAGGAGGCCGATAAATTCTATTTGGAGGAGCTATAGCAGTAAAAGTTATTTAAACAAGATTATTATGTCTGTAAACATCTGGACAAGGCTTTAAATTTTTTTACAGTGACTACATATTTCTATGCATAGGATCCGATCACCCACGTGGGATTGAAAGCAAAGTCTAATCACCACCAAGCAAAAACCGCGCATGCTCAGAAAAGTGGCGTCAGATTTACCGCCCGTTGGGCACCCACTGGCAGAAATGTACATCGGCGCCTATGGTTCTATGCGGTGCTAATGTTTAATATAGCAGGGGAAAAAAACCTTTATTACGTGTCTAAGAGGAGCATCAACATTTGCATTTCAAAATATGGAAAATCTCTTGGGAAAATTGGTCAAAATATGGCATTTCTCTACATCGCAATACATCTACTCAATTTTATACCATTTTATAACAGTTTCTAGATGTAAAAAGGTAGTAAGGTTTCCTCATACCATGAAATATTGTGAACCATTAAATAAAAACAATTCTGGGCTTCTTCACGTAATTATAGTTGAGACATTTTTCAAAATGGCTAACATTTTGTCGTAGTTGTTACAGAAAGTTTTTGATTGATTGATTGAGACTTTTATTAGTAGGTTGCACAGTGAAGTACATATTCCGTACAATTGACCACTAAATGGTAACACCAGAATACGTTTTTCAACTTGTTTAAGTCGGGGTCCACTTAAATTGATTCATGATACAGTATACTATCATATATACTATCATCATAATACAGTCATCACACAAGATAATAATCAGGGTGTATACATTGAATTATTTACAATTCGGGGTGTTGGGGGGGGGGGTAGGTTTGGTTGTTATCAGTCATCAACAACTGAGAACAGAGAAAAGGATATTGAAACAGTGTTGGTCTGACTTGGTAGGATATGGACAGCAAGTAGTGGACATAGAGAGAGAGAGAGAGAGAGATCAGAAGGCATAAGAAAAGTATCTACATTTGATTGTTTACATTTGATTATTAACAATCCGGGGAGGGTGTTAGTTTAGGGTTGAAGTTGCCTAGAGGTGTACTTTTATTGCGGTTTTGAAGGAGGATAGCGATGCCTTTTCTTTTATACCTGTTGGGAGCGCATTCCACATTGATGTGGCATAGAAAGAGATAGTATAAGAGTGTGAGCTGCTGCCTCTTATGTAATAATCTCCTATTTGTCAAAATATTTACAATTTGGATTTTTGGCACAGAATCTTTCTGTGGTCTTCATGTCCATCCATCTCTGTTGCATTATGCATTTTAATCACAAAATTTGCCACGCTCTTTTAATGAGCCCACGCTCCGAGTGCTCCGGCCGGAGGATTGATCGTTGCAGTAGCGAAAATAAACAAAACAAAACCGGGAAAGGAGGGCAAAAAAACGCATTTCCTGGCAAAAAAAATTGGAAGTAAGGTAAGCAGAATAGACGTAGGAGGGAGAGAGAAAAGGGTGGGGTGGTTGACTGATTCAGCGGTGCAGTGGAAACAAGTAATTTTTTCTCATGCAGGGCAAAAAGGCTGGTGCTTGAGCAGTGGTTAATACCATCTACTTCAAAATTAGAAAAAAGACTAAATCCTGGAATCATATGTGTATATACCACTGTTCATCAGGAGTGTCAGTCATTTCAGCTCAGGGGCCACAGGGAGGAAAATCTATTTCCAAGTGAGCCATCCATCTTCTTCCGCTTATCTGTAGTCGTGTCGTGGGGGCAGCAGCCTAAGTAGAGAAGCTCAGACTTGCCTCTCCCCTGCTACTTCATCCAGCTCTTCCTGGGGGATCCCGAAGCGTTCCCAGGCCAGCTGGGAGACAGTCTCTCCACTGTGTCCTGGGTCTTCCCCGTGGTCTCCTACCGGTCGAACGTGCCCTAAACACTTCCCTTGGGAGGCGTACGGGGGGCATCCTGACCATCTCATCTGGCTCCTCTCGAATGAAAGTTTCCCACCCTATCTCTAAGGGAGAGTCCCGCCACTCGACGGAGGAAACTAATTTCGGCCACTCGTACCTGTGATCTTGTCCTATTGGTCATAACACAAAGCTTATGACCATAAGTGAGGATAGGGACGTGGATCGACCGGTAAATTGGGAGCTTTGCCTTCCGGCTTAGCTTCTTCTTCACCACAACGGATCCCCAACACTGCAGACGCTGCAGCGATCCACTTGTCGAGGTACTTGTACTCCTCCACTTGGGGCAGGATCTCCTCCCCAACATGGAGATGGCACTCCACACTTTTCCGGGCGAGAACCTTGGACTTGGAAGTGCTGATTTTCATCCCAGTCGCTTCACACTCGGCTGCAAACCGATCCAGTGACAGCTGAAGATCCTGGCCTGATGAAGCCATTGAGACCACATCATCTGCAAAAAGCAGAGACCTAATCCTGCAGCCACCAAACCGGATCCCCTCAACGCCCTGACTGCGCCTAGAAATTCTGTCCATAAAAGTTGTAAACAGAATTGGTGACAAAGGGCAGCATTGGTGGAGTTCAACCCTCACTGGAAACCGGTCCCACTTACTGCCGGCAATGCAGACCAAGTTTTGACACGATCATACAAGGAGCGGACCGCCTACCCCATACTCTGAGCACAGGACTTCCCAAGGGACACTGTTGAATGTCCACAAAGCACATGTAGACTGGTTTGGGCAAATTCCCTTGCACTCAAGGATCATGCCGAGAATATAGACCTGGTCCACAGTACAATGTCCAGGATGAAAACCACACTGCTCCTTCTGAATACGAGGTTCGACTATCCGACGTAGCCTCCTCTCCAGTACACTTGAATAGACCTTACCAGGAAGGCTGAGGAGTATGATCCCACCATAATTTCAAAGCCTTTCCCACCATAATTTCAAAGCCTTTCCCACCATAATTTCAAAGCCTTTCCCCTTTTTTTTAAATTGAGGAACAACCACCCCAGTCTGCTAATCCAGAGCCCCCTCCCCGATGTCCACGCAATGCTGCAGAAGTGAGCCAAATTGGTAAAATCATGGCATAATAACTTACAAATAAAGACAACTTTAGATTGGTTTGGCATTTGGCCAAAATAGAACATGCACTTTCTAAAAAAGTACAAATCCCAAATAATCCTTTTTAGCAAAACACTTCAAGTTAGTTGAAAATTCTATGGGGAAAAATTAGTGCACAACAGTGGACACAATGTACTTAGACCTGGTATCAGTGTATCGACAAAGCCATCAAACTTTAAGATATTTTCTAGCTAGGATTGAACTAAATAAAAACTTTTTTCTGTATCAAATACCTCATTGTCATTTCCATGTATTAATCTTGTGCTAACTCAACAGACCAAAAGAAACGGAGGTAGAAACTCTGTCTGCGTCCACTTTTTTTTTTTTTTTTTGACACACTGTGGGAGAATGTGGATGCCAAAGAACAATGTGGTCGTAGCAGAAGACTTAAAACGGCAGGTTTTAGGTTTCATTTGGGGCAAGGTATATGAGTCGCAGCCCCGCTTTAACTTCATACCTCTTGCGTGGCCCCCGGTATAAACCGTTTGCTACCTTAACATGATTGCTATTGCGGCATCCAGTGGACACATTTAGAACAGCAGTTCCTTAATAAAAACAAATTACAGCTCATTTTTATACTTAGCAAACTCCTCTTGAGGGCCAGATTAAACCTGCGCAGCCATGTGTGTGTGTGTGTGTGTGTGTGTGTGTGTGTGTGTGTGTGTGTGTGTGTGTGTGTGTGTGTGTGTGTGTGTGTGTGTGTGTGTGTGTGTGTGTGTGTGTGTGTGTGTGTGATGCTCAATATCTGCGCCAATATTCAGTGGATCTCTATTTTGTGCACTTGCGTCCTGCTCACATTGGCATATTTCTCTCCTCTTTCACTACCCGGCTTGCAGAGATGACCGTAGGCAAAGACCAGGAGCTGAATGTGAAGTCAAAGGGTGCCGGGGGTCAGGGCAAAGTGGCGGCCAAGGTCATGGCCCCCTCCGGAAAGCCAGTGGCCTGCAAGGTAATAACGATATATTTCATATTGTACATACACACTGCGGGTGTCGGCGTGTTAAATGGTGTGTCTTTACCCAGGTGGATCCCGGGCTGAGCTCAGAAAGCAGCCAAGTAAAGTTTATCCCACGGGAAGCAGGGCCGTACCAGGTTGAACTGACCTATGATGGAGTCCAGATCCCCGGATCACCATTCACCCCCATAGCATACCCTGCCACAGACCCCTCCAAGGTACCGGGTAACCTTGACTTCTGCATGTGCACACTTTTTTTTTTTTCTTTTTTTTTTTTTTTAATGTTTCTATTTTGCGACGTTCACCACCGACCATTCTCCTGGCAGGTGCGCTGCTCTGGCCCAGGCTTGGAGCGCGCCAAGGTCGGGGAGACCGGGGAGTTCATCGTGGACTGCACCAACGCTGGCCCGGCTGAACTGACCATTGAGATTATTTCCGACAGCGGAACAGAGGCCGAAGTTCATATTCAGGATAACGGCGATGGCACTTACACCATTACCTACATTCCCCTCTATCCGGGGTCCTACACGCTCACCATCCGCTATGGGGGCCAGGATGTGCCCAACTTTCCGGCCCGGCTCACTGTGGAACCAGCCATCGACGCCAGTGGAGTCCGTGTGTTTGGACCAGGAGTGGAAGGCAAAGGTGACGTCTTAGTAATATTTTTGTGTGCATGTGCAGTGTTTGTAAACCAGGGGTGTCCAAAGTGCGGCCCGCAGCTTGATGTCTTATTGGCCTGCAACACGTTCAGAATATCATTAAAAAAAAACAAAGGACAAATGCGCTTCTCAGACAAAAACCCAATCAGCAGCTTTGCCATATTTTCATGTATAAATGTTTACATATTCTAACGTCCTCTGCTGGCGTTATCGACTCATTCTGCTTCCGTATGTTGCAGACTAGCAGTGTGACGCTCCAATGATTAACCAAAATTTAGCTAGCTACACGCTCTGTCATGTTTGATTTATTTCTTTATTTCAATGAATCTCCTCCACTTCCTTTTCCCAGCGCTGTCCTCCACACTCCCTCACTTCACAACCGTGCTTGGAAAAACAGTTATTGTATGTTATGCTAGCGAGTAGACCTGACTGTTTACAGGGTTAACGGACATTCACTACGCCAGCTAGCGGCGGAGGCCATCAAAAGCCTAACAATTAGCCAGTAGACTGCTAAAAACTTGTACGGTGTGACACTCGTATCATGCGTCACCAATGTATATCAATATGGTGCTCACAAAGAACTATTGAAGCACACTGACTGATATTTCTACCAGATACTTCCTGCAGGACCAGACAAGATCTGCTTCTTCTCACTCCTTTTGAAGTTTTACCATTTTTAAGCCTGTCAAACAGTGAAAAGCCTGAAGTTGCAGGAGTGACTTGAGTCCTCCATTATCTCTCCTTGAATGAGGACTAAAAACTACCACTTGTAGAACTTGTAAGAGCAAACGTTGAGTTTGTGCTACTATACTGTAGTTGCATGATCACGCCGCTTGGAAATTATCTCTGCATTTTCTCTTTGACTTGTCCCCACAAAAGCAAATAGCCTTTTCTGAATAAAAATTAGGGAAAGACTGTTTCCTCTTCTGCAATATTATTAGCCGACCGCATTTTTTCCTTTTGGACCCTTTTTGAAGTAACTGGAGTAGCCACTAACTGCTGTAGTCATTGGGTTGAGGTGCGGGTGAATGACTGAACAAGGACACTGGTACAGATGACAAGTATTTTTACTCCTCTTGCTATGTCTGCTGATGGCCTGCTTGATAAGCACTGAGAACTACAGAGTATTCTCCTGACCTAATCTTAAGATTTTAAACTGTATGTCTGCATGTTTTATGACATCTGTTTCCCACAGAACAGCAATCTGTTCATGGCAGTGGGTTTGTGGTCAAGCGTATTAACAACATGCACGGTATTTCCCGGACCATGGAATGCACCGCAATATAAGCCACACCCACTAAATTTGAGAAAAACGTTTCCGTATATTAGCCGCACCGGACTATAAGCCGCAGATATGCAAGTTGCAAGATGAGTTATTTACGCAGAAATATTTTGTAAATGTTTATTTACACACCTTAATTGTTTCCAAACAGTGTCTGTAACAAAGCAGTAAAACGGCTGATCTAACAAAACAGAAGTCACAGACCCGCAAGCCAGTGCTCTAATCAGCTAAACAGACAAAATAACTCCACGGTGACGCTTTGTATTTACTGAGGAATTTGTGAAACCGAAACAATACAAAAAGAATGCCATTGTAAGTTATTAACAGGCACTTGCAAATGTGTTAGCATTTTAGCTCATGCTAACGACGCTAGCTTGATTACATTACGATAGCATGTAAAAATATGCATGAAAACAGACATCACGCATGGGAGGGTTTAGTAAGTAAGGATTGTTTTAGTTTTATTGTAAAACTTACAAACGTTGCTTGGAGGGATGACTGAAGAATCCGTACGAGTAGAAAAGCTATGGACTGCTAGAAGTTGAACATCACTGCGGTTGGGGCCGGAGTGACACTCTTAATAAATGGAAAGACCCAGCAACAGTAAGCGAATTAAGTCAAAAGATGGCGCCATATCACCAACACCCTCTGTTTTTGCTTTTTTTTTTTTATATATTAAATGATTTTAAACATTGCCATCAGCCAAGATGAATCCGTATATTAGCCGCTACGTCTTATAAGCCGCAGGGTTCAGCGTGTAGGATAAAAGTAGTATAGTCTGGAATTTACAGTGGTTTAAATTAGTGTTTCTTAACCATAGGGCCGCCAAAAAAAGGTTTCTCAGCTGTGGTTCATATCGGCTGCAGCGGTACTCTGTTGTAATACACTTTTCCACCACTTCTGGCAGTAATGAGAATATCAAACAGAAGTCTGGAGCTGAAGTGATAGTTTCTTGAGCGCAAAAATTATGACTAAAATGGTGAATCTGTATTTTTATTTGCACTTGAATTTTATTGACAGTTCAAACATTTTTTAATTTAGATGTTTTTTCAGTATTGCGTACTTGTATAGAAATTAATTTTTCAATACTGATTTTTTGCAGCATATTTGATTAGTATTTATTTTTAAATCAGCCTGATCTAAGTTTTGACAATCTTTGATTAACACATGCTTTCATGTTATTTGACAAGGTTAATCCTATTAAAGTAGGTTGGATGTGATTATTGAATACCACTTAAATTAAGAATAACATTACTAATTCAGGGTTAATATTTGAGTGGGCCCTGAGGTCAAAAAGGTTAAGAAGCTCTGGTTTACATAATTGACTGATCTATATAAAAAAAAAAAGTGCTAAAACACATCATGCATTAAGACAACTCTATTATCAACACATCTTTTTCTGCTTGATATTTTTGCTGTATTTTTTTAATGCTGCTTATTTTATTACTGCAATGTAACACAGGCTGCACTTTGTACACCCCTGTTTTATTTACATTTATCCTAATCTGCCCTCGCTGAATGTTGGAATTTAGTTTGGCGGATATCTAAACAATCCTCTTAGAGATGAAAAAAGCTCCAACTTGAAGTTGTTCATTGATATTCACCAGAACGAAGTTAGTGTGAAACTAAGCACAAAAAGAAATTTACATGAATATGCATAAATACACATACATGTAAAAGCCATGTTAAATCAACAATACTGTTTGGTATAAATTGGGGGGAAAAAGCTTTAAAAGTTGGCTTTTGTTACTAGTTTAATGCTAACACAATGAATGGCCCATTGACAGGCTAATGGAAATTAGCATCACAACAGTTTTAACTTGTACACACTTAACAATTGAAATTTTAACTGAACAAAACTGACATAAAACCGCAAATAAATTTTGACTTGGACATACAGTATATTCACCAAACTCTGCACAAACGACTATTGAGGCTAACTTTGTACTACTAGGATAGTGCTACTTTGCACTCTCTGCTGACTACAGAAGCATTTGATCAACCCGAACTCTAAGTTTAAAGCAAATAACATCAATGTTTTGTGTAGTATGACTGGCAGCACATGAAGAGCCAAATCTTGTTTTAAAATAAAAGGCCAAATGTGTGCAACATTTTTTGCTAACGTTTTGCAAAGGATGTATGTTAAATACTGGGAATGGCAAACAATTACACTCACTGTTGTATTTTTTTAGGTATTTTCCGCGAAGCCACCACTGACTTCACGGTGGATGCTCGAGCTCTCACTCTGTCCGGCGGCGACCACATCAAAACCCTCATCAACAACCCGTCCGGCAGCCGCACAGACAGCCTGATTACGGACCTGGGAGACGGGACCTACACCGTGGAGTACACTCCCTACGAGGAGGGTGAGTGTCTTGTGGCCACGTGTCCGTTAGCAGGCCATGACTTTGCCGCGTGTGCTTCAGGCCCGCACAGCGTGGAGGTCTGCTACGATGGCACCCCGGTGCCCAAGAGTCCGTTCCGCGTGGCCGTGACGGAAGGATGCGATCCCGCTCGAGTGCGCGTCCACGGTCCCGGCCTGAAGAGCGGCACCACCAACAAGCCCAACAAGTTCACAGTGGAGACACGGTAAATGTTGCTGGAGATCTCTGCCAGCTTCTGGCTCGGTCGAGGTTTTCACGGGGTGTTCTCTTACTGCCCATAGGGGAGCGGGTACAGGTGGTCTTGGGTTGGCCATGGAAGGTCCATCAGAGGCCAAGATGTCTTGCACGGATAACAAGGACGGCAGCTGCAGTGTGGAGTACGTCCCCTATGAGCCTGGGACGTATAACCTCAACGTAACTTACGGAGGACAACCCATCAGTGGTACTTATTCTGGACTAATACGACTTGTAGATGTCACACTCGTGTTGTATTTGAAGTCTAAAAACATTCTTAACCCACTCAAATATTAACCCTGAATTGGTATCCTAATTGGTATCCTAGTCTTGATTTTAATGGTATTCAATAATCATATAAGTTGCAGTTTAAAAGTATAGACCTTGTCAAATGATTACACATAAACCAGCACTTACAACATGCAGAACAAAGTTTAGGTCAGACTGATTCCAAAATAAAAGGTATTCATATATACTGTAAAGCAGGGGTGTCAAACATATTATAGCTCAGGGGGCCACATGGAATAAAATATATTCCCAAGTGGGCCAGACTGGTAAAAATCATGGTGTGATAACTTAAAAATAAAGACAACTTCAGATTCTTTTAATTTGGCCAAAAATAGAACATTCGCTTTCTAAAACTGTACAAATAATCCCCTTGACAAAACACTTCAAGTTAGTTGAAAATGATGTGGAAAAAATTGGTGCAGTTTTAAAAAGAGATGAGACGATAAACTTCGAAAAAAGCCATCAAACTTTAAATCACTGCCTAAGATTGAACAAAATAAATAAACTTTTCTTGGTATCAAATACCTAATTTGTCATTTCCTGCATCCACTTTTCTCTGGTGCAAAAGAACGATGTGTTCGTAACAGAAGACTTAAAACGGAATGTGATAATGTTCATCAGTCAAATAAATGGATTAGAGTCTGGCAGAGTTTAAAAATGCTCTCATTGGTTTACATTTTTAAAATATCAAGATAATATCAAAAATCAAATTACAGGATGTTATTGACTCATTTTCTTCAACAGATTTACTCACATGGTTTATTCTGTACAGATGCACCATCTACAACAAAACTTGTGATTTGGACTCATTTTATTTCACACTAAGTTAGGATAAGTATTATTTGTATTAAATGTGTCCCCAGTCATAAGTACAACAATGTAAAGATTATCAAAAGCATTTATTTGGGTAGAAATGTCGCAGGTTACATTACCAACATCTTTGACAAAGCATGAACGCAACAATCTACATTTTGTATCATTACTATCACTAATAAGTAGCTTTAGTACATAGTGTCCCATCACTAATAAGTGGCATAAGTACGTAGTGTCCCAACACCAAAGTGTCGCTTCTATCATAACGGCACATAGCTCCGCCCCTTTTGAAGTCCTGATTCTTGGATACAAAGAATTGCTAGTGCGACATCCAGTGGACACATTTAGAACAGCAGTTTATTTCTTCCAAAACTTTCAGCTCATTTTAATACTTGGCAAACTCCTCTCGCGGGCCTTTTTAAAACCTGTTTGTGGGCCTGATCCGACCCCCGCGCCGTACGTTTGACACCCCTGCTGTAAAGGTAAAAAAATATTAAATACAAATATTACAGTATTTAAAAAAAAATGTTTATTTACAATTATGCAGTGCTCCAATAAGTTGGTAAATGCTTATTGTCCCTCTTTACTGGCACAAGTGGTGGAAAAGTGTATTACTGCAACCCAGAGGGAGCACTGCTGAAAAACGCATTTTGTCAGGCCACCAAAGTGTTTCTCAGCTGTGGCCGCAGCGGTACTCATTTGTAATACTTTGTCCACCACTTGTGGCAGTAATGTCAATATCAAACAAGAAGTCGGAATCTGAAGCCCTAAAGAAGTTTAAATGGGTTATACTTGTATAGCGCTTTTCTACCTTCAAGGTACTCAAAGCGCTTTGACAGTATTACCACATTCACCCATTCACACACACACTCACAAACTGATGGCGGGAGCTGCCATGCAAGGTGCTAACCAGCAGCCATCAGGAAAGCGCAAAAAGTATGACTAAAGTGGTGACGCTGTATCTAGATGTACTCTAATTTTGTCTACAGTTTAATTAAGACACATTCAGTATTTAGTTCATAGAATTATATTTTAGCACTGCGTAATTTTATGCAAATGTATTTCCTTTCTTTTGCAGTACTGTAATCAGCCTGAGAGAAGTCTTGATAATGATCTGTGTGATGAACATATGCTTTCATATCATTGGACAAGGTTCATCTTGTTAAACTTAGATATAATTATTGAATACAATTAAAGCCAAGAGTAAGATGACTAGTTCAGTGTTAATATTTGATTGGGCCCCTCTGTAGTGGAAAAGTTGGGCCCTTCCGAAGATAATTTAGCTGGGACCTCACCCGACTTCCAAAACCTTTTCCTGATGTGTTGTTGCAGGAAGTCCCTTCTCGGTGCCCGTCAGTGACACGGTGGACAGTTCCAAGGTGAAATGCCAAGGTCCAGGGCTGGGCACCAATGTCAGGGCCAATATTCCTCAGGCCTTCACAGTAGACGCCTCCAAAGCTGGAGTGGCGCCGCTGCAGGTTCGCGTGCAGGGACCCAAAGGTATGTTCCGAAGCGCACACCAGGGGTATCCAAGGTTTTTCCACTGAGGGCCGCACACTGAAAAGTCAAAGCAAGCGGGGGGGGGGACATTTTTAGCCATTAAGTCTCCCTTTTGAAGCTTGGTCCCGGAGACCTGGAAGAGTCTGTCATAAAAATGTACAAAATAAGTCATAGTAAACTTTTCTTTTTTTTTTTTTTCATTCTACGCTTATATTTCTAGATCTAATTTACATCTATCTGTTCTTTTATGTTTTATGCCAAAATAGAAAATATGCAACATTTACCCCAAAAAATGTTTTAAAGTGGAATAATTGATGTGAAGCAATTGGACCCTCAAAAAAGTCAAATAATTAATTAATTTTAATGTAACTGGGATTCCCTGAATGTTAACAACGTTCCAAAAGGGTCTCAGCCATTAATTATAGTAAGTTTTTTATTTTTTATTTTTTTAACTTTCAGGGCTTAAATCTCGATCAACTTTAGATCGATCCGTTGATATAGTTTTTTGCCCTTTTTGTCAAAATTTTAAATTTATTTTTATCGTAAAAACACACTGTAATATTTTCCCCAAAAAATTCAAAAGTCAACTATTTAATGTAAAGTAATTGGAGCCTTAAATAGGTTAGTAATTCACAACAGTGATTTTGATTCATAGCAATGGTTTGAGCATTTATGGTTTTTAAATAAAGCGACACTTGAGGGTCCCACTCATAAAAGTTTTATAAGTATCTCATCAATTTGTTTGAATAATGCTTAAATGTTGATTTTTTTTGATGACATAAACAAAAATTATACAATATTTTCCCTCCAAATCCTCACATTTTTGATGTAATAATGGACATTGATCTTGATTCATAATTGTTTAAAAATTACATTATTGAACCCCCTTCTCATAAAAGTGTTAAAAGTAATTTTATGTTTTACTTTGAACGCTTACATTTCTAGATCCACTCCAGATCTATCCGTTGATGTTAAGTTTTTGTATGTTTTATTTACTGCCTGTGGAGATGCCGAGGAAAAAGTCCTACTAAAACTCTTGGGGATCCAAAAGTACCCCACTCATAAGTGTTAAGTCCTCCATTGTTTTTCCCAACGTTTACAGTAAGTCTCTAGATCAACTTCATTTAGATCTGTTCATTGATTAACGTTTTTTTATTATTTTTCCATGTATTTTTAATTGCCCTTTTTGGCATAGAAAACTGTTTATGGCAAACACACATTTGCAATATTTTTGCCACCAAAAAAATGTCAGTAATTGGAGCCTCAGAAAGGTCAATAATTCTTAATTTCATTGTTTTTTTTATAAATTTTTGAGCAATGACCGTTTAAAAAGAAAAAGTCTAACTAAAAATTTTTTTGAGAGCCAAAAGTTCCCCAATAACAAGTGTTATGAATAAGTCTTCCTTTTTTTCTCAGTTTACAGTAAGTCTGTAGATCAACTCCATTTAGAACTATTCGTTGATTGTTTTAATTTTTTTCATGTATTTTATTGCCTTTTTTGTCATAGAACACTTATGGCACAAAATATGCAATATTTTCACCCCAAAGAATTTCAGTGGTATTTTTGATGTGAAGTAATTGGAGCCTCAAAAAGGTCAATTCATAATTTCATTGATTCAAATTATTTTGAAAGGAAAAAAAAAAAGTTTGAGATCCATAAGTGCCCCACTCAAAAGTGTTATTTAATAAATAAGTCCTACATTTTGTGTTTACTATCGACACCAACTATAAAAAGAGTAAAACGCTTTTTCTTTTGGCGCAAACAAAATATGCAGTATTTTATCCCAAAAAATATTTAGTGGTATTTTTGATGTGAAGTAATTGTTGGAGCCTTGACTGGGTCAACAATTCATAACATTATTTAGATTAATTATTTCAGCAATGACAGTTTTAAAGATGGTATATGGTTATTAGAATCAACATTGCAACTTTTTCTCGTTGGATTTCACCAGTTTGCTCTCATATTCCACTTTTTTATGTTTTTGTGTTTTTATTTTAAATGTGCAGCTGTGGGCCACAAATGGCCCCCTGGCATACATGTATGTAAACTATGATTTGGGGAAAAAGTTGACGCCAACATGTTTGCTTGGATAACGGTATATTTTTAAATTATATTTACTCTGATTACGAAGTTTACTTAAATGACAATGTTTGCTGGGATTAAGATATTTGCTGGGATTACGATGTTTGTTCGGATTACGTAGTTTATTTAAATGACGATGTTTTCTGGATTACGATATTTACTTAAATTAGGATGTTTGCTTGGTTTAAGATATTTACTTAAATTACGATGTTCGCTGGATTACGATATTTACTTAAATTAGGATGTTTGCTTGGATTACGATATTTACTTAAATTACGATGTTTGCCTGGATTACGATGTTTACTTAAATTACGAAGTTTACTTAAATTACAATTTTTGCTTGGTTTGCGATATTTACTTAAATTACAATATTTGCTCGGATTACGAAGTTTACTTAAATTACCATATTTGCTCGGATTACGAAGTTTACTTAAATTACGATATTTACTTAAATGACTACGTATTGCTTGGATTACGATATTTACTTAAATTACCATGCTTGCTGGCATTACGATGTTTGTTTGTGCGTGTCAGGTGTGGTGGAACCTGCAGAAATCCTGGATAACGGCGACCAAACGCACACTGTCAACTACGTTCCTACGAGAGAGGGTCCGTATTCCATCAACGTCTTGTATGCGGACGAGGAGATCCCGCGCAGGTACTGCCATGGCACAGCTGGTAACATCGGTGGATTCTCACGCCTCGTATGACACCAGAACATGTCACCTGTGTCAGCCCTTACAAGGTCAAAGTGCTGCCCACCCACGATGCCAGCAAAGTGCGCGCTAGTGGACCTGGTCTCAACACCACAGGTGTGCCTGCCTCTCTGCCTGTGGAGTTCACCATCGATGCCAAAGACGCAGGAGAGGGTCTGTTGGCAGTGCAGATCACGGTGAGCGCTGGTCGGCGTGCGAACACATAGCGCGATCCGAATGAAAATGAGAAACTGTCGCCTTCAGGACCCAGAAGGAAAACCGAAGAAGGCCAACATTCGCGACAACCATGACGGGACCTACCTGGTGTCGTACGTGCCGGACATGACGGGCAGATACACCATCTTGGTTAAATACGGAGGAGACGAGATCCCGTATTCGCCATATCGAATCCGGGCCCTACCCACAGGAGATGCCAGCAAGTGCACCGTCACAGGTATGCAACCCTCATGCTGCTTTATAAAACATTTACTGTCTTACTTTTGAATACAAATCTGAATTTAGCATTCACTCAACGTATTTAAAGTCAGACTGATGTACGTGTCAGTAGGGATGGCTACCTTTCACATTTGAAATTGACCGGACGTCTATATATCCCACATTACTCAACGGATTAGAACGGTTCCAAAGTCAAAATACTCCTTACTCTTGTTAGTTAACTGCTAACATATGAACTTTTTAGCTAATTACGCAGCCGTACACCTTGATCATATAACTTTGTATGTGACACACGTTGGCGGTCAGCATTTTAATGTTACAATGCTAACTTTTTTTTGTTAATTTTGCAACTATTTACCCCAGAGTAATATAACTTGATACTTGACATGTTAACAGTTAGTACACTAACATAGGCTTGTGAGCATATCAAACATCAGCATGCTAACTTTTGAGTTAATTTGACGCTTATTAAGCAAATTTCACAGCCGTACACTTGGTACGTGACACATGGTAACTTTTTGGGTTAAATATATTGTTCATTTTGCAACCAATTATCCCAAAGTCGTACAACTTGGCATTTGCTAACGGTTAACACGTTAATGTTGGCATGCTAGTATAACTAACATGCTAACTTTTCAGTTAATTTTACACTTTTTTTTATCATGCTAACACAATCAACACTGGTACAACTTTTGTTACTTTTTACACTTTTTTTTAGCATATTTCACAGCCATACACTTGGTACGTGACACACAGTAACCTTTTTTGGCAATTTTTTTTGCTAACTTTGCAGCTGTTTACACCATAGTCATATAACTTGATACTTGACATATTCCAACGATTAACACGTTAATGTTGGCATGGTGGCATAACTAACATGAGCATGCCAACTTTTCAGTTAATTTTACACTTTTCTTTTTTCTTTTTTTTTTTTTTAAACAAATTTCGCAGCTGTACACCTTAGTCCAGTGGTTCTTTACCTTGTTGGAGGTACCGAACCCCACCACTTTCTTACGCGCATTGCCCGAACCCTTCTTCAGTGAAATACATTTTCTTTTTTTCAAATTCTAGACAGTTATGTTGTTGTTTTTTACTGGTGCACAAAATGAACCGTGCATTAACATCACCTTGTTCAAAGAACAAAACCAACACAGTGCATGAACTCACAACAAATTACACACCTGCAAATCAGATGGAAAATTAGAGGGAACATTGTTTGGGGGTATCAATTATACGCCGATAGTTTTTATTTACACGATGAGTCGGGTGTGTCCGCCGAACCCCTGAGGCCGACTCACCGAACCCCTAGGGTTCGATCGAACCCAGTTTACGAACCACTGCCTTAGTCGTATAACTAGGTATGTGACATGGTAACTTTTTGGGCTAATGTTGGGACGTTAACGTTATCGTGCTAGCATAACTAATATTAACTTGCTAACTTTAATTTTACACTTTTTTTAACAAATGTACATGTGGTACGTGACACATGGTAACTTTTTTGGCAAATTAGTTTTTGCTAATTTTGCAACCGTTTATTCCAG
Source organism: Nerophis lumbriciformis (assembly GCF_033978685.3). NCBI lineage: Eukaryota > Metazoa > Chordata > Actinopteri > Syngnathiformes > Syngnathidae > Nerophis > Nerophis lumbriciformis. Next base: position 58,635,846 of record NC_084548.2, read on the forward strand.
AGTCATATAACTTGATACTTGACATATGCTAACTGTTAACACATTAAACATTATTAGCATGCTGGTATAACTAACATTAGCTTGCTAACTTTTTAAATAAATTTGCGCTTTTTCTTTTAGAACATTTCCCAGCTTTACACCTTAGTCATACAACTTTGGACGTGACATGTTAACTGTTGGCGTGTTAATGTTACCATGCTAACTTATTTTTTGCTAATTTTGCAACAGTTTACCCCAGAGGCATATAACTTGATACATGACATATGCTGACTGTTGGCATGCTAGCATAACGAGCATTAGCATGCTAACTTTTTAGTTAATTTTATACTTTTTTAGCAAATTTCGCAGATAACACTTAATACGTGACACATGGTATTTTTGGCCTTTTTTGGCAAAAATTATTTGGGATAATTTTGCAACCTACAAAGTGTTCAGACAATTAGACACAAGCTTTTTGATTAACTTGCATCTTAGTGGTAGTTTTAACAAATTAGGCGTTAATTGCCATGTAAAATCACTAATGCTATTTAGTAGCATGTATATGGCATATTTAATGTAAATTAGCATTGAGCTAGCGTATTTTGAGAAGTGGAGCCTTACTTGTGTACATTTAATCAGGCATACTTGCTTTGTTGGCATAGAAAATTACAACACTACTTCAAGAGGCAGTACGCTACGAATACGCTTGTTTGTCCCGCCAAGCGTTTGAGCCGGTGCCCAGTCGGATTTGGATTTTACGTAAATCTGTACTAATTTGGTAGCCATCCCTACATGTCAGTACTCGCCCCTTGATCTTAAGCTTTGACAAAGGTGACTGACCGGGAGCGTGAGATTACGCCGAAAAGAAGTTCCCACTGTACGATTGTTTGGATTTTCATCAGCGGGTCAAAGAGAGGGTCCACGGACACGCCATTTGCTTTTAACCTCCTTGAGGAGATTTGAATTAATGAGACCATTTTACCCAGGGTTATCTTTTTCATGCGCTTCCAAATATTTTTTTTGACATAAGCCCATTAATGTCAGCTTGTCTGCAGGTTTAATACAAGACTAAATTCTGCTGCTTTTATTTTTGAAAACTTTCCATGCATTAATGTGCTGTTTGTGTCAAACCCTCCTTTGCCCCCTCCCACACACACACACACACACACACACACACGCCACTTCACGCTGCTTACCATCACTGTTTTTGTTGTTTTTTTGGAGCACAGTTTTTGCCTCCTACCACCCGCGCCTCCACCTGACTATCTTGTGTTTGTGACTTTTGTCTCTTGTTCATCCTGTCCCTTGTCACCATTCCCACTATCAGTCTCAATCGGCGGTCACGGTTTAGGTAAGCCCACGGAACGACTTTGTACTGTAGACACTTGCCTATCTCAGCATGGATACTAGTAGCCCCTGTTTTAAACCTGGGTTCTAATTCTCCAACTAAATTGGTCAAATTTCCTCTTTGACACATCTCAAAACATACTCACTAATCCTAACTAAAACCAGGACAGCATGCTTGAATGGTACTTTGGCTAATCAAGTCCTGCATACAAATGATGTAACAAATGGTTTCTAGGTTTAACGTGACTAGATTCCGTCTTTACAGGAGGTCTGGGTTAGGTTTTGCCTCGTTGAGAATCCTGCGCATGACTGAAGTTTTAAGAGTGGAAGTTGGTTCATTCAGGGGTTCTTAATCTCTTTGACCTTGAGGCCAACTTTTCCACGCAAATATTAACAATGCTAGCATGAAACTTAAGCATGCTAACATGAGAAACAGTTGGCGTACCACTTCCAAGATGGCGCCAAGTATCAACATTTATATTTTCTAACTATAAACATACACATTTTGTTAAAATGTTAGCAAAAAACGTACTAGCACATGCTAAAGGAACATGAGAACAGTTGACATACCGGTACTTGTAAGATGGCGCCAAGTATCAAAATTCATGAATTTTAGGTTTCTATGAATAACTTGGTAAAAATGCTAGTATAAAACATAGAAGTTGGCATATTTGTAATATGGCACCAAGTATCAAAATTTTAGGTTGAAACGTACAAAATTTGCTAAAATGTTAGCATTAAACATGCTAACGCAAGTTAAAGGAACATGAGAAAAGTTGACATACTTGTAAGATGGTGCCAAGTATTACAATCAATGTTTTTTAGGTTTTTCTATGAATAACTTAGCAAAAATGCTAGCATGAAACATAACAGAAGTGAGCATAATTGTAAATCGGCGCCAAGTATCGAAATTCATGATTTTTAGGTTTAAACTTACAGAATTTGCTCAAATGTTGGCATAAAACGTGCTGCTGCATGCCAAAGGAACATGAGAACAGTTGGCATACATGTAAGTCACCAAGTATTAAAAACCATGATTTTTAAGTTTCTATGAATAAATTAGCAGAAATGCTAGCATAAAACAGACGTTGACATACTTGTAAGTCGGCGCAAAGTATCAAAATCTCAAATTTCTCGCTGTGTTAATCACAAAGATAATAAAGTCAGATTGATTACAAAATAAACACAAATTAAATGCATTGCAGAAGGGACTCTTAAAAACTGATGAAAAATACATTCACATACAATTACGCTGTGCCTAAATACATAACTAAATTGACAATTGTTTCTTTACTAAACTGATCAAATAAAGTACAACTAGTTTCACCACCTAGTCATAATTTTTGCACTTTAAAAAAAACTATATTTAGCTCCAGGCTTCTTCTGTTTGATATCGTCATTACTGCCACAAGTGGTGAAAAAGTGTATTACAACTGCTGTGGCCCATAAGGACCACGGCTGAGAAACAAATTTTTTGGCCCCCGGCCCTAAGATTAAACACTGGGTCAATTTGCTGCAGTGAGCTCAAACAACCACCAGGTAGCATTTATGAGCAGATAATACCGTATCGTATTAAGTATTAAGTCTTCACATGGAGGAAACTGCATGGCAGTGCGTTGTTGACTCACGGTTTAAGTGCGGGACAAGGCAAAAAGTAATCCAGACCTCCACTGTACCTTGTCTTGGTTGTGGAATGTGCATGCTGAGCGCGTAGAAGAACAACGCTTTGCGTAACTTATTCATTAATCTCTAATTGGCATCTTTGGAATGCTGCAGGTGCCGGTGTCGGACCGACCATTCAGATCGGGGAACAGACGGTCATCACCGTGGACGCCAAGGCTGCCGGGAAAGGCAAGGTGACCTGCAGCGTGTGTACGCCAGAAGGGGCGGAGCTGGACGTGGACGTGGTGGAGAACGAGGACGGGACCTTCGACATCTTTTACACGGCGCCGCAGCCCGGCGAGTATGTCATCTGCGTCCGCTTTGGAGGCGAGCACATCCCCAACAGTCCCTTCCAAGTCACGGTGAGTGCCTTGTCACGCCTATCTTTCACGTAAACAAACTGCCACTTCCTGTTTATGTTTGTTGGAGGTTAAAGAGAAATGTCCATTTATGCAATCAAACTAATGTATTTGAAATGGAATGAAAATATTTTATCCAATACTCGTTTTGTTTACAAATCAAGAAATTGTCCTCCATGAAACTACTTTAGATTGCAAATATTGTTTTGTTTGGTTACTTAAAAACACATTTATTTCCATAGGGGTGCACGATAAATATCAAACTGATGTTATTCGATTTTGAAATTTGATAATCCCCTCAAAAAATGCTCCAATGAGGTGAGAGTACTGATATCTGGAGTTTAGGGCCCAACTTTTCCACTACAGAGGGACCCGGGGCCCCGATCAAATATTAACACTGAACTAGTAATCCTACCCTTTAATTATATGTAACCTAATTACAGTTTCCAACCTTGTCAGATGATATGAAACATGTGTTAAAGATGATTTAACATATAAGCCTTAGGCCAGGCTGATTAGGAAAAAGTACTAACCAAATATACGGTACTGCATAAGTAGGGACTCGTATAAAATGTATGGACTAATAATTATGTTGTGATAAAACGGACCAATAATGCTTAACTAATCTGATTCAATTTAGTCATAACTGTTGCGCTTAGGAACTTCTCAATGACTTTAGCTCCATACTTATGGTTGTTTGATATTGTCATTACTGCCACAAGTGGTGCAAAAGTGTATTACAACTGTGTTCCACTGCGGACCATACGGCCCACAGCTGAGAAACACATTTTTTGGCGGCCCTCTATGGCCCCAGCAACACTGGTGTAAAGTACCGTAAATTCCATACTATACTATTTTTTTCCTACGCTTTGAATCCTGTGGCTAATTTTTTTTTTTTTTCTTTGCTGGCGGCAACTGAGTACCACTGCGGCCCATACGGACCGCAGCTGAGAATTTTTTTTGGCAATCCTCTAGGGGGCGCTCGCATTTATATTTAAACACTGACCTATACTTTGCTGTTGGTGTTAGGGTTAGCAAATCAAGCATTCCTTTTATCCTACCTGTGTCTTGCTGTAAACCTGTCAACGTCCCCGTTCTTACCCTTTTTGACCTTGGGCCCAACTTTTCCACTACAGAGGGGCACGGGCCCACTAAAATATTAACACTGAAATAGTAATCTTACTTTTGATTATATTCTTACTCAATAATGATATCTAACCTACTTAGAGCATGTGTTAATCACAAAGAATATTATTTACTTAACGCATTAACCTTACTTTGGTCAGGCTGATTAGAAAAATAAGTACTAATCAAGGAACTCACAAATTATGGAAAATAAAGTTACATTTATGTTGTGCAAAAAAAACTAAATTAATAATAAATATGTTTCTTAACTAAACCGTATTTTTCGGAGTATAAGTCGCACCGGCCGAAAATGCATAATAAAGAAGGAAAAAAGCATATAAGTCGCACTGGAGTATAAGTCGCATTTTTTGGGGAAATTTATTTGATAAAACCCAACACCAAGAATAGACATTTGAAAGGCAATTTATAATAAAGAATGGTGAACAGGCTGAATAAGTGTACGTTATATGACTCATAAATAACCAACTGAGAACGTGCCTGGTATGTTAACGTAACATATTATGGTAAGAGTCATTCAAATAACTATAACATATAGAACATGCTATACGTTTACCAAACAATCGGTCACTCCTAATCTCTAAATCCGATGAAATCTTCTACGTCTAGTCTCTTACGTGAATGAGCTAAATAATATTTGATATTTTACGGTAATGTGTTAATAATTTCACACATAAGTCGCTCCTGAGTATAAGTCGCACCCCCGGCCAAACTATGAAAAAAAACCTGCAACTTATAGTCCGAAAAATACGGTAGTGCAAATTAAAATAGTTTCAAACCTTTAGTCATAAGTTTTGCGCTTAAGAAACTATTCTATGACTTTAGCTCCAAACTTTGATTTTGACATTACTGCCACGAGTGGTGAAAAGGTGTATTACAACTGGGTACTGCTGAGGCCCATACGAACCACAGCTGAGATCATTTTTGGCGACCCAACAATGGGCCGTAAGGTTAAGAAACACTGCCCTTAGTGTATTGTAAACATGGCGTCGATGGTGTGGGACTTCTCCACGGGTTCAGAAGACATTTGGCACCAAATGTTCTGGAAATATCCCGCGAGGAGGATTAAAAAAAACATCGCACATCAACACATCAGGCCTCATCAGCTTCATGAATGGGTGTTTTCAAGGTGCACGAAGACACCTTCCTATGTTTTGAAAAGTGCAAAAAGTTTGCCAAAGACTACCCGAGGGCCAAAGCGATCTGTATTATGGAAACGATGGCGCTGGACGACCAGCCGGTTACCATGGTTTTAGACTTTGTCAGCGTAAATCTAGGGTCACTGTCGAATCCACCTTTTGATGAGGTGTGCGCCAAGTCCACCTAAGTCTTTAAATATTGAGAAGCAGGAATTTAAAAACACTGTGCATCCCTAATTATGGTACCTGTAGGGGACTTAATGGATCCCCAGAAAGCTGGTTAGAAGTCTTCCCTTGGTCTTTGATCCAGTTTCTCCCAAAGGACAATGATTCATTTCCCTCCAACCCTCTCTATTCCCCCAACCTGTCGCCCCTCAGGCACTGGAGGGATCTCCATCAGACCAGCTCATGCAGCAGAGCCAAATGCCCCAGTACTACGCTCAACAGCCCTGGGTACCTCAGAACTCTGTCCCACCTCCTTTCCTCGTGTCTGTCCGTCGTCTCTCGCCTTCCTCTGCTCTGCGTCCACCAAACATGGCCGACGTCCGTGTTTCACCTCTGACAGGGTCTTCTCGCCCTTTCCCCTCCGTTTCATTACCAGGGTTCCTAACATGGACAATGCAACAGAGCTGCTCAGTAACATGAAAAAGGCACTGGTCAATATTCTTCTATTGAGTCGTCCGGACATTGGCATGCAGTTCAAAACCAATCAGTGTAATGTTTAAACCGCTTTGTTGCCCCGTGCTCTTTGACAAACTTACTGAGCGGACAAATGATCTGCGTTGACGGCCATCCATGCTGAGTCACTAAACTCTCCTTTGCCTCTGCAGCCCTCATCTCATTCTCATCATCATCATCATGACCATGATCACCACTGTCAATCATCTCATGTCCCTCTCCAGTTTCTGTCGTGTCTTCTGGTACTCTTGTTGTTCGATCGCATACTTTAATCACGATACCGATCAACGCCGATCACAAAGTTAGCCGCTCTGGACGATTTTTGTTGGTCCCCCCCGCTAGCTAGAAGCTAAATGTACGCTCTCCTAAATAATCATTGCCTCTAATGCGGCAAATACTAAGGCTGTCAAAAAAAAAAAGATTTTCAAATGAATCGCAATTTAACGATTTTTCATCCAAAAAAATCCAATCAAATTGTGTGCTGCCCAAACATTCACAGCCCTAGTGGACACGCTTCCCTAAATTAATAATCATTGTCTCTAATGTGGAAAATACTAGAGGTGTCAAAAAAAATAAAAAATAAAAATAAAAATTTTGGAATGAATCGCATTATTGGTAACTATTCTTAATCGAATTTAAAAAAAATAAAAAATAAATAAATAAACTTTTTTTTAAATTTTTTATTTTTATTTTAATTTGTCCTATCGATTGTTGATGTAGATGATCTATATCTGCTGTACATATTTATTTTAGAAAAGAGAACTGTTAGATACGTGTTTCCTTATTTGTATTTGCCTTATTAAATATTTGGGTAGAATTTGTTTTCTTAAGTAATGTAGAAATTTATCACGGCTGTTTATTTTATGGAGGAATGTAGTTAATCATAGAACTGGCACCCAATGTTATTAAAGTACTAATTTTGAATCGAGAATCGTTGTGAATCAAGGATCGATTCTGAATCAAATTGTGTGGTGCCCAAAGATTCACAGCCCTAGCGGGGACACTCCCCTAAATTAATAGGCAAATACAATATATATATATATATATATATATATATATATATATATATATATATATATATATATATATATATATATATATATATATATATATATATATATATATATATATATTCCAAATGAATCTCCATTATTTAACGATTCTTAATCGATTAAAAAAAATAATCCCAATTTTTATTTTTTTTATTTTTTTAATCCTGTCCATTGTTGATGTAGATCTAATATATGCTGTACAGATTTACTTTAGAAAAGAGAAGTGTTGGATACTTCTCTTGTTGCCATATCTGTATTTAACTATATTAAATGTTTGGGAAGAATTTGGTTAAACAAAACCAGTTTTGTTTTAAGTAATATAGAAATGTATCAGAGCGGTTGATCTATTTTATGGACAAATGTAGTGCATCATAGAACTGGCACCCAATGTTAAAAAGTATATATTTTGAATCTAATAGTTACCCCCAAGAATCGAATCGTGTGGTGTCCAAAGATTAACAGCCTTAGCAAATACAGTACATTTCTTACACGTACTAATATCACTGGAGGGCGAGGCTGAAGCAATCTATCAGATTGTACATTGTAAAAATGACGATAGATTTTACGGTTAAATTTACGATTTGTTTTTACAGCATATTACTGTAAATTGGAAAAAAAAACTCTACCACTGTTTTTTACTGTACAATCTTGTCGACTGAGCTGACAATTTGTTTACAGTAAAATCTACAGTGGGTTTTACAATGTAATAGTAAAATTACCTCTAACGGTATAAAACTGGCAGCTCTGTTGCCAGAATAAAGCTGTGGTACCGTTTCCTACTGTAGTACTGTTTAAAAAAACAGTCAATTTTAAAGCAAAATTCTGGCGGCCAGTATTCTTCCGTAAAAAAACACAATTTTACAGTAACATTCTGGTGACTAAGATGTCATTTTTTTAACTGCTTAACTGTTAAAGGAGTTTGACACCCCTGGTTTACAGCCTCAATGCGTAGTTTAGGGAAAATAGTTTAAACAATTTTCTGTCTGCCAGAACCAAAAATGTTTTCGAACAACTACGCATCCACGTTAAAATTGCACTTTTTCCATGTGTTCATTCATATAAAAAGAAAACCTCTCTGCTGACCCCTACGGCCTACAGTTTGTTTAAAGTTCTGCACACTCCATGATTTTTATCTATTTTTACTAGCTACTCTCAGACGATTAATTGAAGCAACATAATATAAATCTATTAATTAATGCAGACCTGGATTTAAAAGAGTAATAGACGGTAGTTTTTGTTGCGTACTGTTGTGTTGACTTTTTGTTTAAACAATTGCACGGAATATCGGAATCGGTATTGTTAAACCCTGATCAGAACATCCCTAATTGTTGTTACCGTCCTGCGTCTTCAATACTGTGTAGCACAACTGCGCTCTATCTCCTAGGCAACAGACAGGCCGCTGGGAGTGAACGGTCTGGATGTGACGGGGCTCCGGCCCTTCGACCTGGTCATCCCCTTCACCATCCAGAAGGGAGAGATCACAGGTGGGGCATCTGCCCAGCTGTTATTTCTGAGCACTGTGTGTCTAACCTCTGGGTCTCTCCTCAACTTGAAGGCGAGGTCCGGATGCCGTCAGGCAAAGTGGCCAAACCTGACATCACGGACAACAAGGATGGCACCGTCACCGTCAAGTACGCGCCGGTGGAGGCTGGCCTACATGAAATGGACATCAAATATGATGGCATTCACATCCCCGGTATGGTACTGAAGGCCCTCGAGTTGTAAGTCTGTGCCTTTATTCTCTTTGTTGGCGATCGTAGGAAGTCCCCTGCAGTTTTATGTGGACTACATGAACAGTGGTAATGTCAGCGCTTATGGTCCCGGCCTCATCCATGGCACTGTCAACAAGCCTGCTGTCTTCACGGTCAACACGAAGGATGCCGGAGAAGGTAAGTGTTTCAAGCGTCCTAGAGCACCATACAGGGTCCTGTATCTAAAGGCGTTTTCTTTTAAATCGCTTTTCTTCGGCCAGGGGGTCTGTCTCTGGCTATTGAGGGGCCGTCCAAGGCAGACATCAGCTGCGTGGACAACCAGGACGGGACTTGCACTGTGTCCTACCTGCCCGTCCTGCCTGGAGACTACAGCATCCTGGTCAAATATAACGACAAGCACATTCCTGGAAGTCCCTTTTCTGCAAGGATTACTGGTAAAATATTAGCTGTTTGGGTCGTGTGAGGATGAACTGATGGTGACTAAGGATGTCAAAAAAAAATTAGATTTTCAGATTAATCTCTATTCTTATTTGTAACTATTCTTAATCATTTATCAACAAGACACTCTCTTATTGCCTTATTAAACAAAACATTTTCTTTTAAGTAATATAAAAAAATATCAGAGCTGTTAGTCCATTTTATGCCGGTATGTAGTTAATCATAGAAATGGCAACAGATGTTATGAAAAAAGTATTGATTTTGAATCGAATCATTACCCCCAAAACTCGAATCGAATCTTGTGGTGCCCAAAGATTCACAGCCCTAATAGTTACAGATAAATCCTCCAACAAAATAATTACTTGACGGGGGCGGCATGGCGTAGTGGGTAGAGCGGCCATGGCAACGGCAGGGTTGCAGGTTCGCTCCCCGCCTTTTGCCATCCAAATCGCTGCCGTTGTGTCCTTGCCCCCAGTGCCACTCACACTGGTGAATGAATGATGGGGAGGGGTCGTAGGTGCAAAATGGTAGCCACGCTTTAGTCAGTCTACCCCAGGGCAGCTGTGGCTACGAAAGTAGCTTACCACCACCAGGTGTGAATGAATGATGGGTTTTCACTTCTCTGTGAAGCTTTGAGTGTCTAGAAAAGCGCTATATAAATTCAATCCATTACTTTTTTTTTTGTTTGTTTTTGTTTATTGGGGTTTTAGTCATAGTTAAGAGGAATAGCCAAAAATGCATCAAATTGTTTCCCCCAACAAGTAAAAAATAAATAAAAACAAAATCGAATAAATTAAATGAAAGAGAAACCACAAACGATATCAACATAACACCAGACAGTTGCATTCCTGAATGGACCTAGAGCAAGGATATTCAACTAAATTGTTTACGGGGTCACATTTTCAAAACACTAAGGACCAAGGGTGTTTAGTGTTTCTAATAATCCGCTACAAAAATGTGAATAACAATTTTTTTTAAACTGAACTGGGCCACCAGTTAAATGAAGACCTAAAATGGATCCTTGAGGAACACCACTAAATAAGTTGAACAAATAACTACTGACTGCATCTGAAGTAAACGAGCTACAGCAACACTCTAGTTACATAAATGCTATTTATAAAAAATAAATAAATAAATAAAAAATAAAAAAAATAAAAAAAGGTAACTGTCAAAAACACCTCGGTTAGAAAAATCTAAAGTTATAGAATAGAAAGTACTTTATTGATCCCTGGGGGAAATATGACCTTGCAAGCAAGGTTAACATGTCAATACAAGGATTTGCCAACGTGTTTACAATGTTCCAAGATTCTCCATACAAGGGCACTTTGAACTGAACTCGTGGGCGGGTATGATGTCATTCCCGGGCTGCCAGTTGAATAGCATACCCTAGAGAGACATATGACCAACAAGCACACAAAAGGCTCATCAACCACCTAAATTTCAATTTTTGATTTGGGGTTAATTTGGAGGTCAATCTCTCCTACATACCAGAAAGGCACGCCACGGTTTTTGAAACTTTGCCGAACAAACATTCAATGTCAGCCTAATCTTCTTCAGTTTGACAAAATACAGAATATCTTTAATCCAGCGGGTGTGGCAAGGAGGTGCTGTTGCCTTCCAATTTAACAGCCATCAAAGTAGTGAATGCTACAAGGTTCTTTTTGGACTTGAGGGTAGATGACTGAATACATGACTGTTTTTAATCATCTAAAGAATATATCAGCTTTGAAGTCTAATCTATCCATCCATCCATTTTCTACCGCTTATTCCCTTCTAATCTAATTAGGTACTAAATAAAGTATGACACTTGGCACATTGACGTGCACTAATTAATTTAAAAAATATCAACAAACCTAGACTGATTGGAACCCAGTTGTCCAGTTTAACATTTTGCTCACTGAACAGAATTTCCATGTTTCGTATTCCCCTCTCCACAATTATTTGTTAGCAAATACTGTATATTTATATTTTTAAGATACTTATTTTTATTTGCAGGTCAAATGTAATGATGGTATTGATCCAGCAGATGAACATTATGAAACACTATCAATGTAGTTATTTAGGGATGTGACCTTTGCGAACAAATCAAGTCTTTTAAACGGCTCTTAAGTGAACAATGAGAACAGATTCCCCAGTTCGTTTGGGAGCCGTTTTTATGCATATGCAAATTTTGTTTCTGCATTTGACCACACATGTGTGCCAACTGGATTAATGCGTGGGAACTGGATTAAAAAAATAGCCTGCATTAAAGAACTTTGGAGCACTTTTTCTTTTTATACAAAATTATATATATATATTTTTTTTTTAATTTTTGGTATTTATTTTTTCATTTATTTGACTCACTTTTTGTGTTCATTGCTGTATTATGAAGTGAAGTGAATTATATTTATATAGCGCTTTTCTCTAGTGACTCAAAGCGCTTTACATAGTGAAAACCCAATATCTAAGTTACATTTAAACCAGTGTGGGTGGCACTGGGTGCAGGTGGGTAAAGTGTCTTGCCCAAGGACACAACGGCAGTGACTAGGATGGCGGAAGCGGGGATCGAACCTGCAACCCTCAAGTTGATGGCACGGCCACTCTACCAACCGAGCTATGCCGCCACTATAAAGAATAGTAGTTCAAGCGTACACACACCAGGTAGGACCAGTTATTTTGTACTCGCATTTTTATTATGTCCTAATTATTGTAGTTTAAAAAAACCAAATACTACACATTTTTTAGGTGAGGGAATATTCAAAGTAGTGATGTCACTGCCAAAGCATAGAAATATGGCAACTTCTGATGGAATGTTTAAAAAATACACCAAAAAAATGTGTCAATATTTGAGAATCAATAGAGTAATATTTGTGTAAATTAAATTATTTTGATCTACATGTTATCGTACAACTGACACTAGTGATTGTTTCCTTGATTTAAAAAACAATTAAAATAGTGAGCCAGTTTTTTGAACGGCTCCTTAAGACCAGTCTCCCTTTTTAAGAGTCATAAATCCCATCTCTAGTGTCAATGCAGGTAGTAAGTGTGCTGTACACTCCATCACTAGCTGTCATTAGCATTCTCTTCCTCTGCTCACAATTTCCCAAAACTGAAATGACCACAATCGCCCCCTAGTGTACGGATTAGAGCGTGTGAAAATAGAAATTGAATTATTTGGGAAATCGGACTAATTTAGTGCATATGAATGTACTGACTGATCCTGTTCCTGCCTCCAGGGGATGACTCCATGAGAATGTCCCATCTGAAGGTTGGATCAGCCGCTGACATTCCTCTGGACATCGGGGAGCTCGACCTGAGCCAGCTGACGGCCTCACTCACCACGCCCTCCGGTCGCGAGGAACCTTGTCTCCTGAAGATTCTGCGCAACGGCCACGTTGGTGAGTGTGAAACCAAGATCCTTGATCCAAGGTTGGAGTCGCCTGCATGAATATTTTCCCTCCTTTTTGGCCCAATGGAAGACTTTTAGAAATTACTAGTTTGGCCTTGGTTCTGCTCCGAGAAGATGAACAAAATGAATGCACTCTCAAGCGCTCTCACACACATTTTATTCATGGTGTCATGAAGTATCTGCCCCAAGAGAGTGGAGGAGGAGAATGTATGTGCTCTGCACACACAAACTTAACTTTCAGTTTCAATACCTGTCAAAACATATCAACCTGGGTGGACAAAAGAATGAGAGACGGGTGACCATTTTAGACAGCTTTGACCTTTCGGTTAATTTTCCTCACAGTCCTGATAGTATTTTAATTGATGCACCTACTCCTGTTTTGTAGAATGTATTTTCCGGACTATAGAGCGCACATGTGTTTAAGCTGCGCACACTGAATTTTAGAGGTAAAAATATTTTTTTACATATATTAGCCTATAAGCCGCAGATATATATGTTGTAAAAATAGATGTTGTAAATGTTTATTTACATACGTTTTTATAGAGTTGGGGGAAATAGTTTTTTTTAATGCATCTCATTTCGGACATGGACGATTATAAAATTGATTAGTAAACGTCAATGGATTTATGTATTCTAAATAGTTCTAAAATTTGGCTGACTGCAGGGAGCCACGTAAACGAGAGATCTGACCAGCTTCTTTATCGGGTACTTAGTTCCAGTTTTGCACACATTTTCATTAATTCAATAAATGTTTGAAATAAACTGTTTACAAATGCACAGTTTTTTAAAGTTGAAAGGCGAAAAGCCTAATTAAAAAAATGTAAAATTGCACCAATATACATAAATTAAAGATTCATCAATCGATTTTTAATCGAGTCATAGCTCTTGTATTGTAGTCGAAATCAAATCGTGAGATTTTCAAAGATTCCCACCTGTAATACCTTTTTAAATGTTTCCAAACGGTGTCTGTAACACGGCAGTGAAACGGCTGATCAAGCAAAACAAGTCATCGTCATGGACCCACTTGCTGCGCAAGCGAGCTCTCAATTAGCTAAACAAACTCAGTGACTCCACAGTGACATTTTGGTGAATTTACTGAGGAATTTGTGAAACTGAAACAATACGAAAATAATGCCATGGTAAGTTAATAATACTAACACAGACACTTGTAAACGTGTTGGCATATTAGCGCATGCTAACGAGGCCAGCTTGATTACATTTCGATAACGCGTACAAATATGCATGACAACACTCCTACAGGCATTACACATGGGACGGTTTAGTAAAAATTGCTTTAGTTATATTGTAAAACTTACAAAAGTTGCTTGGAGTGATGAATGAAGAATCCAGAAGCAGAAATGTTATGGACGGTTATACTTCCACTTCAAGGCATTAAAGTACATTTCAACCTGCAGTGAGCAAACTTGTCCAAAAGATGGTGCCATAGCACAAACAGTAACACACCTTTTCAAGGTCTGTCGTGTAACATGAAAACTATTTGAATACAAAACATTATTATAGCTGTTGGCAAAAAAATCCATAAATTAGTTGCATTGTTTTAAAAGTTGCAGGGTTCAAAGCGTGGGGGGAAAAAAAGTAGCGGCTTAAGTCTGTAAATTGATCAACTTCAATTCTTTAGTCAGGTCATCATTTCAGGTGGCCTTGGAACAAAATAATCTGGCATGACTCTCCCCTCCTAAAAGGGGTCCTAAATAGCGTGGGTCTTTGTCGCAGGCATCTCATTCGTTCCCAAGGAGATCGGAGAGCATCTGGTCAACATCAAGAAGAACGGTCGCCACATTCCGAGTAGCCCCATCGTCGTCATGATCAACCAATCGGAGATCGGAGATGCCAGTCGAGTTCGCGTTAGCGGGCCGGGGCTAAGCGAGGCCAAGACCTTTGAGCCTGCAGAGTTCATCATTGACACCCGGGATGCAGGTAACTGCTGGAGTCGACCACCTTAGGAGAAGAAGCGCTCACATGCTCGCGCTTCACAGGCTACGGTGGCCTCAGCCTGTCCATCGAGGGACCCAGTAAGGTGGACATCAACACCGAGGACCAGGATGACGGCACCTGTAAGGTCACGTACTGCCCCACTGAACCCGGGAATTACATCATCAACATCAAGTTTGCTGACCAACACGTCCCAGGTGTGTGTCTGGGTGTAGACCACCGCTTGGACAACATCAACAATTGCTACCGTTTGGTTCTTGTTTGTGTGCAGGAAGTGCCTTCACGGTGAAGGTGACCGGTGAGGGCAGGATGAAGGAGAGCATCACCAGGAAGAAGCGAGCAGCGTCTGTGGCCAATGTCGGCAGCCAATGTGACCTCAGCCTCAAGATCCCAGGTGACTAAGAGTACTGAACTTCCTGTAATGGGGCTGTCAAAAGTATCGATACGAGATGCAAAAATTCATTCAATGCCTGCTTTTTTCCGTATCGCCCCCACCAAATACCGTACATTTTTCCCTTGGTGAGACTCCTCAATTCTTGGCAGGTGAGCACGGAGTTGTTGCCGAAGAACACAGGCCGTCTTCATAAAACAAACAAAAAATCCAGTATTTTTATATTTTTCTGAACGCCTTTTACGAATGTCGATTTGGCTCATTCTGTTGGCCCTCACTCATAAACAAAGGCTAATAGTAGTGTGAGTGTAGCATAAGTGTAGGTGTGGCCTAACTCCGCTGCACAACACACCTCACACACGCCTGCTTGGTCAGAGAATTAGACGTAGCAGAATTGGTCCACTTTGTTGCTATGTTTAGTGAGTAAATGTACAAAGACGTATCTTGTGTTATTCAATAATCAAAATTACTCGCCAAGTTTGTGTAGATCCGTCACCATAAGCCCGGGGAGTGTGCATTACCACAGCGTGCGTAAAAGTGTGCGAGCCAACCTTTATTGCTTTCATAAGTGTAAGACGATATTATAGAGACCCTCTTCTGTCGTTTGGCACCACTTTGAACACCACTGCTTCTCTTTTACCAGGAAGGCAAAATTAATGCACCTCTTTTTATGGCACATTGGAGAAATTAAACCCCCAAAAAGTAAAATATAGAGCAAAAATGCATAATGTAATGAGAAAAGGCTGAAATATTAATAAGGAATAAAATGCAAATATTTGTCTTTTTAAATATGTTTGTCTTTTTGTAACCCTTTTCCTTACACTTGTCATGTCACACTACCGCCATACTGAAAGAATATTAGGCAAAATATTGTTTTCATAACTTCTGGGATGATTGGTGGACTTACAACTAGTATGACACCTCAGTCATGGCCTGAGGTCTGTTTAGTGACTTTGAGGAGGGCGGCAGGAATCCTGCCACACAAAAAACTACAAATGTGTTGACTTGCTATACGGCATACGTCACTTCCCCTTTCCCCATTCGTTAAAAAGACGGAAGTCGATGTGAACACCTGCGTGCTGCCAGACAACAAGAAAAAGAACGCCCATGTGCAATTACTGCTATATGGCAGAAGCTCAAACGACCAAAGCAACAGTTTTCCTCTGTGGAGACAAAAAAAGAAAGAGGCTACCCGAATTAAAGGACAGTCCAGGATCAACATTGGCTCGGCTTTCACTCGCTTGTGTGAGCTCAAAGATGAGTGATTTCACTTAAACTAGTCAGGGAATTCCAATGCTCAAATCAAAATGACCATGTTAATGTTAGCTATCGCAGATTTGCGTTATAGCAATAAATAGCCTCTACACTACTTCCTTTGGAAAAAGAGTGGTAAAATATTTCTCCATTTTGCACAAAAACGCACCTCCATAAACAGCAAAAAATTCCTCCATTTTGCACTCATGCACACCTGTAAAAATGTGTAGTTTTGCACTCATGCCCACCTACATAAATGTTCAAATATACCTCCATTTTGCACTCATGCACACCTACATGAATGCTAAAATATTTTTTGCACTCATGCCCACATACATAAATGTTAAAATATTTATTTTTGCACTCATGCACACCTCAAATTAAAAATATTCCCCCATTGTGCAAAAATGTCTGTCCAGAGATCAGCATCGCTGATATGACCGCCCAGGTGACCAGCCCCTCCGGTCAGGTTCACCAGGCCGACATCATGGAGGGAGAGAACAACACCTATTGCATCCGATTCGTCCCCACTGAGACGGGCGTGCACACGGTCTGTGTAAAATACAACAACGTGCACGTGCCCGGCAGCCCCTTCCAGTTTACCGTCGGCCCCCTTGGAGAGGGAGGGGCACACAAGGTCCGTGCTGGAGGACCGGGATTGGAGAGAGCGGAGGCTGGAGTGCCAGGTCGGTGTGGTGGCCCGCTTGTTTGTGGGACTGTTAGACTCTAACTTTTTTTTAAATGTTTCTTTCTCCAGCTGAATTCAGTATCTGGACGAGGGAAGCCGGTGCCGGAGGGCTCAGTATTGCCGTAGAGGGACCCAGCAAGGCGGAAATTGCCTTTGAGGACCGTAAGGACGGCTCCAGTGGAGTGTCTTACATTGTGCAGGAACCAGGTGAGACAACAGACGCCTGACGTTTTACACACATGAATAATTAGCTGGCTTGTATACAGTTCATTGGACCGGAAGAGCATGCCCCAAAACTTTATTGGAGTTATTGAATCTACACGTATCGACTGAAAGGATTCTTAATGTTTTTCACAGTATGAATTAGTCATCTTAAAATAGAATACTTATTAGTTTTAACTACGACTGGGTGATATGGCTGAGACCTGTATCACAATATAAGTGTTTAATAGCAATCTATCAATAATTGATTTTGTTTATGAGCTATGAAAAATAAGCATTATTTGAAATGTAACATTCCTCTGATTATAATCCCCTCAGCTATCAAGGCAGAAATGTCAGCACAACCATGGAAAATACATAAACAATTATAACAATAGTAAAATCACATTGAACACTTAACAATAAGCTCTTAAAATGGAGGGGCAAAAATAAGGAAAATTTAATAAATGCTTTATAAAGTGTAAGAAAATAGTGCAAAGTGTGAAAATGTAAACGTAGAGAAACCTATTTTCTGCAGGTTTAGTGGCAAGAAATTATAACTGTGCTCTAAAGGGTGAGCGTGGCAAGGGGGTGTGGTATTTGCAGTCTTGCCTTGCATCATTTACAGAACACATTGGTCTAACGACGGTCCCATTGGGGGGAATAAAAAATCAAAAACCTGTCCAGGTGACTTCCTCAAGTGATCACTCCCTGCATTGCTCGGTCACCAGAGAGCGAGTGTCTTTGTTCATGCAACCAACCTTGCTTCCATACTTCCGCTTTCTTCCTACAAAAATAAATTTAACATTTTATCGAAAGTAGTTTTCATTGATATCGATTACGTGTCTATTGCAATTTATTTTGACATTGTTTTATCGCCCAGCCTTAATTTTGTATAAACTATATTTGTATAGCAGGTCTAAACCTTGTCAAATTATATCTATCATAATTTATGCTATTTTTTTGGAGAATAAATTCTTATTAACCTGTGCTATTATACCCAACACTTTGTATCCTGTTCTAAATTATTACGTGCTTGCTTTTCTTCTTGTGCTACTCATTGGGCTAAATCTGGGACCTTGGCTACCAGGGCCAAAAACAAATCATTTGAAAATAAATTGTTCAGGAATTGACTTAGTGTAAAATAAGAAATTTAAATCGATATATTTGCATTTCTTCCTAACACACTTTGATCCAAGAATGACCGTTTACCAACACTGCACGCCATAGAGGACAATGAAAATGTCCACTATATTATTAGTGACAGACATATAATTTACTGGCATTTTACATGCTACTCATAAAGTGATAAATTAATTTACATAGAAAATGATTAATAAATTTGTGCTTAAACTTCTTCACATCATCTGGTTGTTTGTTAGCATTACTGCCACAAGTAGGAGAAAAGTTTTTCACAACTGCGGTCCATATTAGCCACAGCTTGGAAAAGTATTGGCGGCCCCTCAGCCCCATGTTCAGGAAACCCTGGATTAAAACGCGTTTCTGCACGCCATGGTAGCGCTTTGGCCAAATAACCTTTTTGTTCCGTGCTGCTTTAGGAGACTACGAGGTGTCGATCCGTTTCAACGACGAGCACATCCCTGATAGCCCCTTCATCGTTCCCGTGGCCTCGCCTTCAGACGACGCCCGACGCCTCACTGTTGCCAGTCTTCAGGTGAGGCTCTGAGACACACACACACGTCCGCGTGCAAGCACTCGCAGGCCGCAGGTCATTGCCCAGAATGCAGCAGAAATCCTCGTCAGATAGGAGCGGGTACACTGGAATAAAGTAGTAGATGGTAAAATGTAATAATATTGTAGATGGTAAAATCTAATGACATAGATTGTAAAATGTAATAACATAGTTGATGGTAAAAGCTAATAACATAGTCGATTGTAAAAATGTAATAACATAGTTGATGGTAAAAGCTAATAACATAGTCGATTGTAAAAATGTAATAACAGTCGATTGTAAAAATGTAATAACAGTCGATTGTAAAAATGTAATAACAGTCGATTGTAAAAATGTAATAACAGTCGATTGTAAAAATGTAATAACAGTCGATTGTAAAAATGTAATAACGTGGTCGATTGTAAATATGTAATAACGTGGTCGATTGTAAATATGTAATAACGTGGTCGATTGTAAAAATGTAATAACGTGGTCGATTGTAAAAATGTAATAACGTGGTCGATTGTAAAAAACGATTAACGTGGTCGATTGTAAAAAATGATTAACGTGGTCGATTGTAAAAAACGATTAACGTGGTCGATTGTAAAAAACGATTAACGTGGTCGATTGTAAAAAACGATTAACGTGGTCGATTGTAAAAAACGATTAACGTGGTCGATTGTAAAAACCGAATAACGTGGTCGATTGTAAAAACCGAATAACGTGGTCGATTGTAAAAACCGAATAACGTGGTCGATTGTAAAAACCGAATAACGTGGTCGATTGTAAAAACCGAATAACGTGGTCGATTGTAAAAACCGAATAACGTGGTCGATTGTAAAAACCGAATAACGTGGTCGATTGTAAAAACCGAATAACGTGGTCGATTGTAAAAACCGAATAACGTGGTCGATTGTAAAAACCGAATAACGTGGTCGATTGTAAAAACCGAATAACGTGGTCGATTGTAAAAACCGAATAACGTGGTCGATTGTAAAAACCGATTAACGTGGTCGATTGTAAAAACCGATTAACGTGGTCGATGATAAAATAACATTTTTAATAAAATAATAGATTGAATTGAATAAAATTAATTATAAAATGGATTGTAAAATAAAATAGTGATTTAACCAAAGGTAAGGTTTTTAGAAGTGTGTGCGTTTGGAATATGTGATACCGTCAATTCTTAATTTAGAATGCTACTTTGAATACTAGATAAAGTGGAGCTGGTTATAGGATGACACTAATTATGATGAAGAATAAAGAAATATAAATAAATAGCTGACAAGAGTAGACAGAAAGTGTGCACAGCTGCTGCATTGTTGGGCAGTGCGAGGCTTCTGGCATCCCAGAGGATTGTGTGTGTTTCTCGTGCCTCATTCTAAAGGCTCCCAACAGCCTCTCGCAGTCATGAGGCGCTAAAGGGTTAAAGAGGTCTGATATGGGCTGCTTTTTCTCTCTGTACTCACTCACTCACTCACTCACTCACTCACTCACTCACTCACTCACTCACTCACTCACTCACTCACTCACTCACTCACTCACTCACTCACTCACTCACACACACACACAATAAAGATTACATCACAACTTGAAACTCAAGTCAAATATGTGAGATAGTAATTCAGAATCTTAAGTCAAAATTGTATTTGATAGTCCTTGTTTGCACTCATGTACAGTTGTGCTCCTACTTGAATGTTGAAATATTTTTCATTTGGCACTCATGCACACTTGATTGATTGAAACTTTTATTAGTAGATTGCACAGTGAAGTAAATATTCCGTACAAATGATCACTAAATGGTAACACCCAAATACGTTTTTCAACTTAAATTGATTCATGATACAGATATATACTATTTTCAGAATACAGTCATCACACAAGATAATCATCACAGTATATAAATTGAATTATTTACATTATTTACAATCCGGGGTGTGGGATATGGAGGGGGGGTTTAAGTTTGGTTGGTATCAACACTTCAGTCATCAACAATTGCATCATCAGAGAAATTGACATTGGAACAGTGTAGGTCTGACTTGGTACATATGTACAGCAAGTATTGGACACAGAGAGAGAGATCAGAAATTATAAGCAAAAGTGACTACATTTAAATGGTAAAATATTCCTCCATTTGGCACTCATGCACACCTACATGAATGTTGAAATATTCCTCCATTTTGCACTCATGCACTCCTACATAAATGGTAAAATATTCCTCTATTTTGCACTCATGCCCATCGACATAAATGTTAAAATATGTAGTTTTGCACTCGTGCACACCTACATAAATAGTAAAATATTCCTAAATTTTGCACTCATGCCCACCTACATAAATGGTAAAATATTTATTTTTGCACTCATGCCCACCTACATAAATGGTAAAATATTTATTTTTGCACTCATGCTCACCTACATAAATGTTAAAATATTCTTCCATTTTGCACTCATGCACACTAACATTAATGTTAAAATAATAATTATTGCACTCATGCCCACATAATTTTTTTAAATATTCTATTTATAGAAATATAAAATATTATTTTTGCATTTGTGCTCACATAACTAAATCTTGCCAGCACAAGTTTTTTCCCCACTTTGTCAATGTGTGTTTGTCCAGCCCTCCTCTTTAGCCCTGTTAGCGAGCTCCTGGTAAGCAAGTGTTTGTGTACTTATGAAACGTGTATATTTCCTTATATGGTGTATACTGTGTATGTCCATATATGTACTGTATGTGTATGCCCATTAATGGTGTATATTGTATATGTCCACACGTGGCGTGTGTCCACACGTGTGGTGTATAATGGTTTCATCCCCCTGCTTGAGCGTGTGAGTTACTGTGTCGAGCAGGAGTCTGGCCTGAAGGTGAACCATCCGGCATCGTTTGCGGTCAGCCTGAACGGCGCGAAGGGAGTGATCGACGCCAAGGTCCACAGCCCCTCAGGAGCTTTGGAGGAATGTTGCGTGACTGAGATTGATGAAGGTAGCTGCAGGAGTGGTTGCAGGCGTTGAAGAACAAGTCTGACTTTCACATTTGCACGCAGATAAATACGCCGTGCGCTTCATCCCGAGAGAGAACGGTCTCTATCTGATTGATGTGAAGTTCAACGGCAGTCACATTCCCGGTAGTCCCTTCAAGATCCGTGTTGGCGAGGCGGGGCAGGCGGGAGACCCCGGCATGGTGTCTGCGTACGGACCCGGCCTGGAAGGAGGTAGCACAGGTAACCTTGCACGCACAAACAAGAGTATAAAGAAGTCATACTGTTCCATTACCTTTGTTCATACTACTGTCACTACTCAACTGCCAAATAACTGTAGATACCTTAATATTTGTTGCTTCTTATACTGTTATACTATTTGATATTGCACTGATACTGATACTTCTACCATAACTACTGTGACATATTGTGCAACTTATTGTCTTGTAATTAACGTACAACAGAGCTATTCAAATGTTTGTATTTAGTGTATTAGATTCTGCAACTAGTGTTTGGATCCCACTGTACGCAAATCTAAAGAGCATGGAAAAAAAGCGTTTCACTGTGGTGTACTCTGCATGTGACGAATAAAACCTTGAACCTGAGCCGGATCTTCAGCTCGCTTGAATCCATGTTGGCTTGCAGGAACGGCCTGCGAGTTTGTAGTCAACACCAGCACCGCCGGCCCCGGGGCCTTGGCGGTGACCATCGACGGGCCCTCCAAGGTGAAGATGGACTGTGTGGAGTGCTCTGAGGGCTACAAGGTCACATACACGCCCATGGCGCCTGGCAGTTACCTCATATCCATCAAATATGGCGGACCCTACCACATCGTGGGAAGCCCTTTCAAGGCCAAGATCACGGGTGAGAACCAAGACTGAGCGCAAATGGCGGATGATACCAACTCACGTTGTCACCACCCTCCTCCAGGTTCCAAGCTCGTCTCCAGCCACAGTATGCACGAGACCTCCTCCGTCATGGTGGACCCTGTGACACGTGCCATCAGCGCCACACAGCAGGGGGCGCCCGTCAAGTCGGATGCCAGCAAGGTGGCGGCGAAAGGCCAGGGTCTCACCAAAGGTTTTGTTGGTCAGAAGAACAACTTCACTGTGGACTGCAGCAAAGCAGGTGTGGGCCCCTAGTTGGCCACTAGGGGGGGTTGAATCTTTGGGCATCTATTAGATCCAAATCCGGGGTGACGATTGTCGATTCAATGTGATTATCTCAAATAATTATTTGGTATAATTACAATGTTACAGGTTAGTAGACAAGTGGCCTAAAAAATATTATTTTGAATTAATTCCTCCTAAATAAAATGCTATTCCTCTATAAAAAAATCAAAAAAAACTTTTTAATTGATTTTTGACAATCGATTTAGAATCGCGATGAATAACAATCGTGATTCAGATGTGAATCCATTTTTTTGTGCACCCCTTATAAATAGTATTGATCAAAATGTTATAAGTACACCTCTGCATACCATAGTATGCTTATTGACATTAAATATAAATCAACTTACAACAAATAACTTTGTTTTTAGTGCATCAATTTGCACTAAAAACAAAGAATTTGCCATCAATTTAAAAACTAAACATTTTTGGACTGACTTGAACCATTAGTTATTGAAAATTTAATACATTCAAGTTGATCAGCAAAATTCACTCAGGCGCACAACAAATAAAACCTTTAATGAATAAAACAATTTGTGCTGATTAGTTTTAATCAGTGAGGTTGCGACTTGTCCAGGGTGTACGCTGCCTTCCGCCCGAATGCAGCTGAGAAGCTCCCGCAACCCCGAACGGGACTAGCGGTAGAAAATGGATGGATGGATAATTTTAATCAAAATTAGAAAGTCAGGATTAATGTTTTGTAGGGCACAGCTTTTTAGAGCCACGTTTTTGAAGCATGAGAATGATAAAGCTTGTTCCTCCCCAGTGGGCCCCTGCCTCAAAGAACTGCCTTAAAGCTTGCAAACAGCCCTTCTAGATCTGCATTTTGAAAAATATTACATATACCATACTTTCCAGGCTATAGAGTGCAGCACCGATAGTTAAGCCGCACCCACCAAATTTTAAGAAGAAAAATATATTTTTACAAATACTAGCCGCGCCGGGCTATACTTTGTAAATTATTATAAACATACCCTAAATGTATGTGACACAGCAGTAAAACGGCTGATCAAACAAAACAGAAGTCATCATGGACCCACTACTTGCGCAAGATGGCTCTCCAATCCGCTAAACGGACGCAATAACTTCACGGTGACGTTTTGGTTAATTTACTTAAGAATTTGTAAAAGTGAAACAATACAAAAAGAATGCCGTTGTTACAACACTAGCCCACTGGAAAACATGTTAGAATATTAGCTAATGCTAACGACGCCAGCTTCATTACATGATGGCACGTACAAATATGCCTAAAAACACTCCGACAGACATCACATATGGGACTGGTTAAGTGTAGTTATATTGTAAAACTTTCGAGCAGAAACTCTCATCGACAGTTTTACTTCCAGTTCAAGGGACAAAAACAGGAAATACATTTCCAACCCCTCACTACTATCAGTGAGCGAATTCACAAACAATAACACACCTTTTCATTGAAAGCTCTTTGTTTGATACAAAAACATTATGGCCGTCAGCGAAGAAAAATCCATAAATTAGCTGCACCGTTTCATAAGCCGCGGGATTCAAAGCGTTGGAAAACAAGTAGCCATTGAGTTCGAAAAATACAGTAAATAACATCAGTCTTGTTCTCCAAAGATATTTTGTTCAAATGTCTGAGTATCTCACGCGTGACTTTCCTGTGTGTGTCGTCAGGTCGCAACATGCTGCTGGTCGGGGTGGACGGCCCCAAAGTCCCGTGCGAGGAGATCCTGGTCAAGCACTTGGGCAACCGCCTGTACAACGTCAGCTACCAGCTGAAGGACAAGGGCGAATACGTCCTGGTGGTCAAGTGGGGGAACGACCACATTCCCGGCAGCCCCTTCCACGTTTCCGTCTAAGAAAGCGACCTGCAGCTTCCACTCTTGTTGTTGTTTACAGCTCCAAGTCCAAGCACGCCACACGCAGCGCTTCTTTTTTGCACCGACTACAAAACTTTACAAATGTCCTAAGAGCGTTCAGAACAATTTTTCCCGCTTTACAATCTGACATATTTTGACCAAGCAAAGTGTGTAGGAGAAGGCACCTTTTTTTTTTTTTTGTACTGATTGTAAACCAGCATGTCATGTTTGAAACCACTCGACTCCTTCAGATGGCGTCAAAGTGCCTTTTTAGGGAACAAGACTACTAATGTCTTAGTTGTAGCGCTAGCTCTTCCCTTATAACCTGCTGATAGTGTGGCAATTTTTAGGCACTGCTGTTTAGAGGAGCTCGTCAAAAGCAGGAAGCTGTAGTATGTCACCAACATGCTCACACTGCTAAAAACAAAAAGTTATTTCTCTGTGTCCTATCTCTAACGTGCGCGCGTGGATTCTCTGTAAAACACAAACACGGCGAGCGTTTGTTTCAAAAAGGGAACTTTTCTAAAACGATGCTGGACAAAAGGGTTAAACATGGCGTCTTTCCAAGACCGTGACCAAAAAAAAAATACAGATGTTGCTTTGTCTCCTTTTTGAAGTGCCTTCTATTGCATTCCTGTTCTTTCAGCTCTATCTCTATGAATAAAAATGCTTTAAGTGTTTGTAAGACAGTATTTTGATACACAATAAACGTTGTCTAGAAGTTATCTGCTTTGGTTTTTGTGTTAATGGTCTTACTCTAAATGTTGACGCAATTTCTGCACACATCAACTTGCCAATCAGCGAGTGTGTGGCACTCATTAGCTGTATGGATAATCTGCTGGATTATAAAAATCAAATTAGACCTGTGTTTTGGCAAAAGTAACCTCTAACAATGCAGGGTGTTCCAGAAGTCTTGGACACATTTCAAGACCTCATATGAATGCTACTGGTACCATTTTAAAACTAAACTCATTAAGATTTTTGTAATGCCGATTTCTTTTCAGATCCAGTAATGGTGTTCACTCCACCAAAAAAGGCGTTTTTTGCGTCCTTTAATTTGCAAAACACAATGTGGAATGCGTTTGACAGTAATTGGACTATCGGCTTAATATGTGCCGACATTGAACATTCCATGAAAAACTTGAGATTGCAAGCTTCCCGAATACATCAGATGCTTTTTTTTTTTTTTATATCAATAGTTTTTGAGATATTCAATGTCAAAATGTGCCCAAGACTTCTGGAACACTATGTGATTTATGTTGTATTGCTTCTCTTCACTGCATTGGCCTGTTCTGTGTATAATATGGCAACTCTTTTATAAGACCCCCTGTTAAATTCCTGGGGCCCTGCAAAGAAACATGTGCTTGGTTCTTCTTACGCCCCACCTTGTGCTGCCGGCCATCACTAATTAGTTATTTTCCGTTCATTCCAATTAGGCCCTATTGGAATTGCTTCATTTTTCTCCCACTTGGACCGTATTTTTGAGCAGTTATGACATCGTGGGCTGGAAGCTGTTCATTTTATTTACTTTGGAGCAGGTTAAAAATAAGATAACTTATCAAAAAACAAATTTATAATTTAACATGTTCCACATGGCAATATGTGTACATCTGGGAGAAAGTGAAGAGGACACGTTTGATTTTTACTCCTGCGATGCCATCAGCAAGCCAGTCACCGAACGTAATATCCACGCAACTGAATTAAATCGTCAGTTGTACCAAAAACCGATTCCCACCACGATAAATCTGCACTGCTGGGGCTGTCCACAACCGATTACTAGGTGTAAGACGAACACTTTACATTGGTGGGTATTGTAGCGATATTATTCAAGCCTTTGTCGGCCTTAAATCAATGTATTGTTGGTTGCCAAAAAGTGATTCAACGTAATATTTTGATATTGACACATCTCATCTGTGTATATATTAGACCAGTGTTTTTCAACCTTTTTTGAGCCAAGGCACATTTTTTGTGTTGAAAAAATCCGGAGGCACACCACCAGCAGAAATCATTAAAAAAATGAAACTCCGTTGACAGTAAAAAGTTGTCACAATTGTTGGATATGACTAAACTATAACCAAGCATGCATCACTATAGCTCTTGTCTCAAAGTAGGTGTACTGTCACCACCTGTCACTTCGCCCCCTGACTTATTTTGAGTTTTTTGCTGTTTTCCTGTGTGTAGTGTTTTAGTTCTTGTCTTGCGCTCCTATTTTGGTGGCTTTTTCTTTTTTTGGTATTTTCCTGTAGCAGTTTCATGTCTTCCTTTGAACGATATTTCTCGCATCTACTTTGTTTTAGCAATTAAGAATATTTCAGTTGTTTTTATCCTTCTTTGTGGGGACATTGTTGATTGTCATGTCATGTTCGGATGTACATTGTGTTTTTGCTCCACAGTAAGTCTTTGCTGTCGTCCAGCATTCTGTTTTTGTTGACTTTGTAGCCAGTTCAGTTTTAGTTTTGTTCTGCATCGCCTTCCCTAAGCTTCAATGCCTTTTCTTAGGGGCACTCACATTTTGTTAATTTTTGGTTTAAGCTTTAGACACCTTTTTACCTGCACATTACCTCCCGCTGTTTCCGACATCTACAAAGCAATTAGCTACCGGCTGCCACCTACTGATATGGAAGAGTATTACACAGTTACTCTGCCGAGCTCTAGACACACCGACACTCAACAACAGCACATAATTTGCAGACTATAATTACTGGTTTGCAAAAAATATTTTTAACCCAAATAGGTGAAATTACTTAATCTCCCACGGCACACTAGACTGTATCTCACGGCACACTAGTGTGCCGCGGCACAGTGGTTGAAAAACACTGCATTAGACGACCCTTAAGAGAATTTCGTATATGATAAATTTACTGTTTAGTTTTGAGGTACCCTTTAAAATCCAAAATCAAATCCAAACAACTTCTGGTTGCCAAAGTGTTTAAAAATAATATTTTGATATTGACACCTCACCTGTGTATACCCTAAGGGTGGTCAAGTCGTGTATGCACAGATTATGTCAATTTAAAAATATTACTGTGTTATGTGCATGGACAATTAACAGGTGATAATACATTTTACATTTTAATGCACTTTTCTTTAAACAAAATCTCAAAGTGCTACAAAGTTAAAAACAATGTGGAGGAGACCAGACATACTCCAAAAAAAAAAGAAAAGGATTGTTAAAATCATCAAATCAAACTTTATATCGCATTTTTTTTTATACACAGGCAAGTGGTAAACTAAGTGCTTTACAACAAAAATAAAGAAAAACACACAGCACTATTGACAATAACAAAGCAAAAACAAAATACGGCATGGCACTGAGAATTTGAGGAAAAACGCCGACTTTGAGGCGTCCACACTGGAGAATAAGTCAAATTAAGGAGTCAAAACTGTGTTGGTTTAAAATCTTCTAATTTTGGTAAAGCTTCTCCCTCTGGTCTTCAGGACCTGTAACTAAAACCTCTGTTGTGTCCTGGTTTGATTGATTGATTGATTGAGACTTTTATTAGTAGGTTGCACAGTGAAGTACATATTCCGTACAATTGACCACTAAATGGTAACACCCGAATAAGTTTTTCAACTTGTTTAAGTCGGGGTCCACGTAAATTGATTCATGATGCAGAAATATACTATCAGATATATACTATCATCATTGATTGGTTGAGCTTACTGATGAGCAGTCGTATGCCTTTTGGAACAAAAAGGTTATCAGGCCTATTTTTAAAAAGTCCGGGTTCTGAATAGCCCTCGGATGGATTGGGAGGCTGTTCCAAAGGCGTGGTGCAGCCGAGCAGAAAGCTCCCGGTGCCTGGTACTTGGAGGGCCAGGGTGTTTGTGGACTGTAGGGTGATGAGTTCCTGAAGGTAGGTATGGTGCATGGATGCATTTATGAGTGAGGAGCAACATTTCGGAGTTGACCCGTGATGAGACAGGGAGCCAAAGCAATGCTTGAAGGATGGGGGTTGGTATGCTCGTGTTGACGGGCTTTCTCAAGTCCTTTACAATCTCATTAATACCACAGAAATGGCCAACTCTTTAATTTTTTGGCAGGGTCCCCCCTGAAAAAATGTTCTCTCAATATTAAGGGAATGTTAGGCCTTGAATTGCAGGCAGCACTTTCAAT